>NC_057809.1:493310833-493337074 GCF_018294505.1 Triticum aestivum | reverse complement strand
GCCAGCGAGCGCACCGCGTTTGAGCTCGGCGATGGCGGCGAAGGCGCGGTGCGGGGAGGCGGCGTACGGGCAGGCGGCGGCGCGGGATCTGGCCCGGTTCGGCCCCGCGCGGGCCGGATCTGGGCCGGCGGCTTCAGCGGCGGGGAGGAGAGAGGAGGTCCGGCGCGCTGACGTGGCAGCGGCGGATTCGACGTAGGGGAGGCCGGACATGTCCGGGCGCGGGCGGTTTTGTCCGGCGGCGCGAGGTGGACGAAGGTTAGGGTTCATCCGCGAAAATTTTGGGGATGTCCACATATTTATAGGTAGAGGGAGCTAGGAGAGTCCAAAAGAGGTGCGGTTTTCGGCCGCGCGATCGTGATCGAACGCTCTAAGACATGGAGCAGAGTTTGGTAGGGTTTGGGCCAAATTGGAGGGGTGTTGGGCTGCAACACACACGAGGCCTTTTCGGTCCCTCGGTTAACCGTTGGAGTACCAAACGAAGTCCAAATGGTAAGAAACTTGACAGGCGGTCTACCGGTAGTAAACCAAGGCCGCTTGGCAAGTCTCGGTCCAATCCGGAAATATTTAATCCCCACACGCGAAAGAAAGGTAGAAATGACCACCGGAGGAGAACGAAGCGCCGGAATGCAAAACGGACAACGGGGAAAATGCTCGGATGCATGAGACGAACACGTATGCAAATGAAATGCACATGATGACATGATATGCAATGCATGACACGCAAGCAATGACAAGGGAACAACAGCGAATAACTGGACGACACCTGGCACATCGGTCTCAGGGCGTTACATAACCCAACCTATGTGATCGGAGATCCCGTGAATTAGGACCTGGGAAAACAATCCAGCGGTCAACTGAGGAGAGTATCCTTAATTAACCCACTCTATTGGAGATGCACAATACTCTCAATTCTGTAAGGCAGGCTGACTTTTGTCTTAATGTGTTCCAAAGCTTGTGTAAGCAAGATGCTAACCTACAGAGCATTCTTTGGAGAAACACACCTATGTGAGCCCGACTGCCGTTCACAGTCTATGAGATTGGGGAATCTCTAGTAAGCTCATGAGAAGGTACGGAGTATGACTAATAAGCTCCACCCGTGGGGTTTAGCCTTCGGCAGCCATGTATCAGCTGACAATAGGCGAAACTTCTGCATGCCAAACTCACAATTCAAGGCATAGTCCATTGTTCAGTTGTGAAGAAGTCTAATCCTGTTGCTCTAGGTGGAAGTTCAACTTAACAGTCTCCACTGAAAATACTGGTATATCAAACATTGTTTGGAACAATTGACAAACTTATGTGCTTCGAGATCTGGTGGGGGATTGTTGGATTATGGATGGGCTTAGGCCCATATAAGACACCAATCCCTGGTTAATCTTGAGGCCCATGTATGAGATGGCAGGTGGTGGGAAGTTTAGTACCACCTTGCTAGTTGAGGAGAGTTGAGACCCCTTTATAAGGGTTGCTCTACCACTTCCCATTGGGAGCTTGGGAAGAGGAGTGGTACACGCGCGCTCCTCCTCCTCCGCCGCCCGCCTCGCCTCGTCACGACACGCGCGCGCCGCGGATTGCGGGAATGAGCCAAGCCGAAGCTTATTTTTACCGCTCAGGAATAAATTAATTAACCAAGGATTAATTAACGAGTCGCTAACATGTGGGCCACTGTCCAAGACGTTGGACTGTGGGCTCACATGCGTTGCCGGGATTCGTCGAACCCTTGCCGGGGTGCGACGCTTGGCGAGAACAACGACTCCCTTGCCGAGAGTGGGCCGACTCGGTCGTGGGCCTCCGCAAGGCTAACGACTTTCTTTCTTATGGACTATATAAGAAGGCTCTGGCCAGTGAAGTAACCTAGTTCGGTTCACTCACTCCCTCTCGCATCACCTAGCCGTCATCTACTGTTCCTCACTGTGTGCTGCCTCCGGCGATCCCATCCCGACGATCGCGTGCACGGCTGGTCGGGAGAGCAGGTGCCTCCGGAACCCTGTCATTCGAGATCCTGCCCGGGAGAACGGCAATAAGGTTTTTGGGGAGTGTCTCGACGCGACTGCTCCCGATCCGTCCCCAACATCGTTCGCCTCTGCTTCCACTACTTCCTCTACATCGACACCATGGCCGACGACGCCGCCGCTAAGAAGAAGGCCACAGACGACGCCGAGGCTGCTGCTGCAGCCGCCGCGTTGGCCTGGCCAACCGGAGGATATGATCTGTTCATCCCTCGTTTACTCATACTTATGCTAGCCGTATATGTGCTGCTCATAGAAGGTTCGATTCTATGTTCTGTACGTGCTAGTATTCTTAGGTATTGCTATGAGATGCATACCTTTATGCCATGCTTACTGTTTGCTCGTGGATAAGTCTAATCGGAAAAGTGCTAATATTTCCAACAATCCAAAAACCTTATTTTAGGCACTTTTTGATTCAAGGCTTTGCTGCTACTCTGAAACCGGAAAATTTTACCGGGACGCATTTTAAGCGTTGGCAGACTAGGACCACCTTGTGGCTCACAGCGATGAATGTGTTCTGGGTTCGTGGTGTGTCCCTCACAGAAATGATTGCTCCTGATCAAGAGAAGGCGTTTAGGGAGGCAACCACAATCTTTCTGGGAGCAGTTCTGAGTGTGATTGGAGACAAGTTGGTTGATGCCTATATTCATATGGGCGTTGCCAAAAACTTATGGGATGCGCTCGAAGTCAAATTCGGCGCAACTGATGCTGGCAGTGAGTTGTATGCCATGGAGCAGTTCCATGATTACAGGATGGTTGATAACCGTTCTGTATTGGACCAGGCTCATGAGATACAGTGCATTGCTAAGGAGCTGGAGCTCCTGAAGTGTGAGTTACCGGACAAGTTTGTCGCGGGTTGCATTATTGCAAAACTCCCTCCTACTTGGAGGAACTTTGCTACTTCTCTCAAGCACTTGAGACGTGAATTCTCTGTTGAGTATGTCATTGGTCATCTCAGTGTTGAGCAGAACTCGAGAGCAAAGGACTCACGCGTGAAAGGGGCAGAGGGTTCTTCTAGCGCCAATGTGGTGCAGAAGAACTTCCACAAGTTCAAGGGAAAGAACTCTGTCCAACAGAATACTACCTTTAAGAAGAAGGGTAAGAAGAAAGACAAAAAGAGAGACGGCTGCTTTACTTGTGGTTCAGATGAACATTGGGCAAACAAGTGCCCAAACAAGTACAAGAAGCCAGCACATGACTCTAAGTCTGTGAATGTCACTCTGATCAATAATGGTGCGGCATCTGGGTATGGTAATCTGTTTACCATACTTTCAGTTTGTCAGCCCACCGATTGGTGGATTGACACTGGGGCCAATATTAATGTATGTGCTGATGTGTCTTTGTCTTCTTCCTACCGGGTCGCACGAGATTGTTCCGTCCTGATGGGGAATGGCTCACATGCTTCTGTTCATGGTGTTGACACGGTAGATCTGAAGTTTACTTCGGGAAAGATCGTGCAACTTAAGAACGTGCGTCATATCCCCGCCATAAAGAAGAATCTCGTTAGTGGCTCCCTTCTATGTAAAGAAGGGTTTAAGTTAGTATTTGAGTCTAACAAGGTAGTCGTATCTCGGTGTGGACTATTTGTTGGAAAAGGATATGATTGTGGTGGTTTGTTCCGCCTTTCCCTGGAGGATTTCTGTAATAAAGTCGTGAGCCAAATTCATTCTAATGTGAACGAATCTAAGGTTTGGCACTCACGTCTTTGTCACATAAATTTCGGTTGTATGACGCGGCTAGCTAAGATGGACTTAATACCGAGTTTCACTTTAGCCAAAGGCTCTAAGTGCCATGCGTGTGTGTAAGCTAAGCAACCTCGTAAGCCTCACAAGCTTGCGAAGGAGAGACACCTGGCACCTCTAGAGCTCATACATTCAGATCTCTATGAGATGAATGGTGTGTTGACTAAAGGTGGAAAGAAATACTTCATGACTCTGATTGATGATTTCACTAGATTCTGCTATGTGTATTTGTTAAATACTAAGGATGAGGCTCTACACTACTTTAAAGTCTATAAGGCTGAAGTTGAGAACCAACTTGAGAAGAAAATAAAACGAGTCCGGTCTGATCGTGGTGGAGAGTACTTTTCTAATGAGTTCGATTTATTCTGTGCGGAACATGGTATTATTCATGAGAGGACGCCTCCCTACTCACCCCAGTCAAATGGGGTTGCCGAACGGAAAAACCGTACTCTAACTGATTTGGTTAACACCATGTTAGATACATCGGGTTTATCCAAGGCATAGTGGGGGAGGTCGTATTGACATCGTGTCATGTCGTGAATAAAGTTCCCACAAAGGATAATGAGACTACTCCCTATGAGCAATGGGAAAATAAAAGAACTACACTCTCTTACTTGTGCACTTGGTGCTGTTTGGCGAAAGTCAATGTGACGATAATCAGAAAGCGCAAGTTGGGACCAAAGACCGTGGACTGTGTTTTTCTTGGCTATGCCAAGCATAGCGTTGGCTATAGATTTCTAGTGGTGAAATCTGAGGTACCTGACCAGAAGGTCAGTACAATTATAGAGTCTAGGGATGCTACATTCTTTGAGGATATTTTCCCCATGAGAGATATGCAAAGCAATTCTAGACTGGAATCTGATGAGACTCCTGAACCTGCTATTCCGATGGAATATTATGAACATAAAAGTGATAAGAGTTCCACGGAGGATGACGAGGAAGCTCCTGTCAGGAGCAAGAGACAGAGGACTGCAAAGTCCTTTGGTGATGATTTCCTCGTGTACCTCATGGATGATGATACTCCCAGTTCCATTTCAGAAGCTTATGCATCTCCGGATGCTGACTACTAGAAGGATGCGGTCCGCAGTGAGATGGATTCCATCTTGGCTAACAGGACATGGGAAATCACTGATCGTCCTTATGGTTATCGACCATTAGGATGTAAGTGGGTGTTCAAAAAGAAGCTTAGGCCCGATGGTACTGTTGAGAAGTACAAGGCTAGGCTTGTGACCAAGGGTTATACCCGGAAAGAAGAAGAGGATTTCTTTGACACTTATTCACCTGTGGCTAGACTGACAACCATTCAAGTGTTACTCGCTTTGGCTGCCTCGCATGGTCTTCTCGTTCATCAGATGGATGTTAAGACGGCTTTCCTTAACGGAGAGCTAGACGAGGAAATTTACATGCAACAGCCGGATGGCTTTGTAGTAAATGGTCAGGAAGGAAAGGTGTGTAAGCTAGTGAAATCTTTGTATGGCCTGAAACAAGCGTCTAAGCAATGGCATGAGAAGTTCAACACTACTCTGACATCTGCTGGCTTTGTTGTGAACGAAGCTGACAAATATGTATACTATCGCTATGGTGGGGGCAAAGGAGTTATACTGTGTCTGTATGTCGATGACATACTGATATTTGGGACCCATCTCAAGGTAATTGAGGAGGTCAAGTCTTTTCTATCTCATAACTTTGAGATGAAGGACCTGGGTGTGGCTGATGTTATCCTGAACATCAATCTACTGAGAAATTCTGAGGGTGGAATTACACGTTTGCAATCCCACTATGTTGAGAAGATTTTGAGCCGTTTTGGATATTCGGACTGCAAACCTTCTGCAACACCATATGATCCTAGCGTGCGGATTTGAAAATTCGAAGGCACGGCTGTAGATCAATTGAGATATTCTCAAGTGGTTGGTTCACTGATGTACCTAGCATGTGCTACTCGTCCTGACATCTCATTTGCTGTGTGCAAACTGAGCCGGTTTTTTTCCAATCCAGGAGATGTGCATTGACATACTGTTGAGCGAGTGATGCGCTATTTGCAAGGTACTGCGAACTATGGAATTCAGTATTCTAGGTACCCGACGATACTTGAGGGGTATAGTGATTCGAATTGAATATCTGATGCTGATGAGATGAAAGCCACAAGTGGACATGTCTTCACACTTGGTGGTGGTGCTGTTTCCTGGAAGTCTTGCAAGCAGACGATCTTAACCAGATCGACTATGGAAGCAGAACTCACAGCATTAGACACATCATGCGTCGAAGCAGAATGGCTTCGAGAGATTTTGATGGATTTGCCGGTGGTTGATAAACCAGTGCCGGCTGTCCTTATGAACTGTGACAATCAAACAGTGATTGCCAAGGCTAAGAGTTCAAAGGACAACATGAAATCCACAAAGCACATAAGAAGAAGATTGAAATCTGTCAGAAAATCAAGAAACTCTGGAGTAATAGCGTTGGATTATATCCAGACGGCTAAGAATCTGGCAGACCCTTTTACGAAAGGGCTATCACGGATTGTGATAGAAAATGCATCGAGGGAGATGGGTATGAGACCCATACAAGTTGCCATGGGGGTAACCCAACCTATGTGATCGGAGATCCCGTGAATTAGGACCCGGGAAAACAATCCAGCGGTCAACTGAGGAGAGTATCCTTAATTAACCCACTCCATTGGAGATGCACAATACTCTCAATTCTGTAAGGCAGGCTAACTTTTGTCTTAATGTGTTCCAAAGCTTGTGTAAGCAAGATGCTAACCTACAGAGCATTCTTTGGAGGAACACACCTATGTGAGCCCGACTGCCGGTCACAGTCTATGAGATTGGGGAATCTCTATTAAGCTCATGAGAAGGTACGGAGTATGACTAATAAGCTCCACCCGTGGGGTTTAGCCTTCGGCAGCCATGTATCAGCTGACAATAAGCGAAACTTCTGCACGCCAAACTGACAATTCAAGGCATAGTCCATTGTTCAGTTGTGAAGAAGTCTAATCCTGTTGCTCTAGATGGAAGTTCAACTTAACAGTCTCCACTGAAAATACTGGTATATCAAACATTGTTTGGAACAGTTGACAAACTTATGTGCCTCGAGATCTGGTGGGGGGTTGTTCGATTATGGATGGGCTTAGGCCCATATAAGACACTAATCCCTGGTTAATCTTGAGGCCCATGTATGAGATGGCAGGTGGTGCGAAGTTTAGTCCCACCTTGCTAGTTGAGGAGAGTTGAGACCCCTTTATAAGGGCTGATCTACCACTTGCCATTGGGAGCTTGGGAAGAGGAGTGGTACACGCGCGCTCCTCCTCCTCCGCCGCCCGCCTCGCCACGACGCACACGCGCCGCGGGTTGCGGGTTGCGGAAATGAGCCGAGACAAAGCTTATTTTTGCCGTTCAGGAATGAATTAATTAATTAGGGATTAATTAACGAGTCGCTAACATGTGGGCCACTGTCCAAGACGTTGGACTGTGGGCTCACTTGCGTTGCCGGGATTCGTCGACCCCTTGCCGGGGTGCGACCCTTGCCGGGACCCTCGTTGCTGTGATTCGTTGACCCGTTGCCGGGGTGCGACGCTTGCCGGGAACAACGACTCCCTTGTCGGGAGTGGGCCGACTCGGTCGTGGGCCTCCACAAGGCCCACGACTTTCTTTCTTACGGACTATATAAGAAGGCTCTGGCCAGTGAGTAACCTAGTTCGGTTCACTCACTCCCTCTCGCGTGACCTAGCCGTCATCTACTGTTCCTCACTCTGTGCTGCCTCCGGCGATCCCATCCCGATGACCGCCTGCACGACCGGTCGGGAGAGCAGGTGCCTCCGGAACCCTGTCGTTCGAGATCCTGCCCGGGAAAACGGCAATAAGGTTTTTGGGGAGCGTCTCGACGCGACTGCTCCCGATCCGTCCCCAACGATGTTCGGCTCTTCTTCCACTACTTCCTCTACATTGACACCATAGCCGACGACACCGCCGCTAAGAAGAAGGCCACGGACGACGCCGAGGCTGCTGCTGCAGCCGCCGCGTTGGCCTGGCCAACCGGAGAGTATGATCTGTTCATCCCTCGTTTACTCATACTTATGCTAGCCGTATATGTGCTGCTCATAGAATGTTCGATTCTATGTTCTGTACGTGCTAGTATGCTTAGGTATTGCTATGATATGCATACCTTCATGCCATGCTTACTATTTACTTGTGGATAAGTCTAATCAAAAAAGTGCTAATATTTCCAACACTCCCTCCCTTGGTTATCTATAGAGGTAAATACACCAGAGGTCTTAGAACTTGCGTGCGGCGGTCACTTTGGTGCACAAAGTTGTAAAATACGTGTTTGTGGTCACTAAATTTACGAGGCCGTTCAAATACAGTCACTCTCACCATACGCATGCGTATCTGTAGACGCCAGCATGGCACGGGCCCGCTGTCAGCCAGCGTAATTGCTCTTGTATGATAGATTTGTAGAAAAGCCCGCAGTTCTTTTTTATTTACATAGGAACCCCTAAAATAAGAAAAATAGTGGGGCGGCGGAGTTTCATACTTGGACGTACTGCTAAGTGGCACGATTGAACAACCACCACGCCAACAGTATCATGTGTTTACTTTGCACTACTATATTAAACTGTATATCCTATCCGGGTGGACCCAAAAAGTGATAATGAAGAAATTTATGTCTTCTAATAATAAGAATGCAAAGTGCAACCGGTGGGTTCAAACGTGTGACATGGAGATTCACTCGTGCATAAGCCAACCACCAAGCAACTGCGACATGTGATGTAATTTAGAGATAGACAATGTATATGTTTTTATCACTCTTGTTCTCTGTAAGTATGTACCATTTTAAAAAATGTTTAAACATTGTAAAAAATGTTCGTGTAATTCAAAATATGTTCATGCAATAGAAAAACTACGCGAACAGTTTTTTGAACCATGCGAGCATAATTGTACATTGTGTAAAACTCACAATTATTTTTGAAATGTGTCAACATTTTTTAAATGCAATGTACATTTCTTAATTTACATGAATATTTTTCACAGTGTTTAAACATTTTTATAAATGCCATGTAGTTTTTTTAACGCATGTACATATTTTGAATTGCACAAACAATATTATTTGAAAATAATACATGAACAATTTTTTCTGATCCACGAATTTCTCAAATAAAACGAATAGGTGTTATTATGAATATTTAAAAACTATTTTGTGTTATTATTATGCAAACATTTTTATAATTCATAAGTATTATTTTAGAATAATACATGAAAATTATTTGAAATTATCTTATTAATGGCATTATAATTTGCATACTATCTACAAATTTCTGAAAAATAAACAAGTGCAAAATGGGTCGCCGGACCACAACCCATTTCTGTTCCATGAGCGCTTCCGTTTTTGTACATTAATCTTAGTTATTCTTAATAGCTGTCTACAGATGTGTGGCGCAGTTTGTGTGACCTGTATTGTACTAGCATTAGGTCGGGGTTCGAGATCTAACAGTTAAACTTTTCGTCCCATCGATTGTTGATTTTTTATTTTGCATAGAAGAAGAAGAAGAAGGGGTTTTGTGCAAAAATGCGTCCATGTGTCATTGACAGCGGGCCCATGCCATGCTGGCATCGACGGATACGCTCGCGTACAGAGAGAGTGACTGTATTTGAACAGTCTCGCAAGTTTAGTGACCACAAACACGTATTTTGCAACTTTATACACCAAAATGACCGCCGCGTGCAAGTTCTAAGACCTCTGATGTATTTACCTCTTATCTATACGAGCGACTGGAGCCATCTGATCCGCCTAACAAAAGCGTGCCCGCGCATACATGTCCTGCGGTCACACGATGCACATGCAAACACGTACGACACGATAGGAGCAGCTAGTGTGTCACTGTTAGTGGTTGCATGCATGCGACGTGAGGAGCAGCTAATCATGCTAGCTCAACGTACCGTGGCTCGCTTAATTCTGACCGATGACCGATCGGGTGGCTAGGTGGTCCATGCACGCATGCATCGATCGCATGCAGTGCAGGACGCAGCTGGCCCGGCCGGTGTGCCGGAGCCGGCGACTCTCGGCGAGATAGGATCAACAACGGTGCGTGGGCTGGGTTCCACTCTCCCGTAGCTGTGCCCCCCGTGACATCCGTAACAGTGCGGCGGGAGGAGCAGTTGGACCTTGACAGCTTTGTCATGAATGCCACTTACGTCGGAAGCACGCAACCGCCCCTCTCACTCGCTCATCAATCATCATGCAGGGTTTGATGGCTTATCAACACCATCGGCGTCGTCCGCTAGCTGCGGCCAAGATATGTATGTGGTACTGAGTATGCAATGTATCTGGAAGAGGTCAGCGAGTTTTCTGACACGGGCACAGTGCGAGGCTGCGATGGTCACGGCTGCAAACCGAACAGTTTTTTATCCAGCAGTGTGTGTGTGTGGGTGCTTGCATGTTCAGGGATGCTATTTTCGGCGCAGGAAAGGCACAGCCGCCAACAGCTCCTCGTGCCCACGACGTGCGGTCTGCGGCCGCGGCTGCGCATTGGATTGGTGGTGGGGTTGAGCAGTGGACCACCGGGCCAGCGTGCGTGAGCTCGACGTCGACGGAAGTGGGGTCTTCGCGTTCGCCGGTACGCGCCGTTTTATTTCACCGGGCCGACATCGGTGGAATAGGTCGGCCGTCGCAGCAGCAGCCGCCTGTTTTTTTGTTAGGGGAGCAGCCGCTTGGGCCGGCTTTGGGTGCGGAGCATTCCATGGGCCGCAGCGTGCGGTTAGTAGGCCCGTCTCTGCCACCAGATCCGCCTCGATAGTTCTAGAAGCCGACCAAGGCCCGTAGGAAACGCGGTCCAACCCGGGCTACCCTTAACCAACCAAGGCACTAGGAAAAAAGGCACGGTCTATCCTCTCATAAATAGTTCGTCCGCAACTCTCCAGTAGTCCAATCACAATCACCGTCGCCACAACCCTTCTCCCCCAATCCGCTCGTCGTCGTTTCGCCGCACCGTCTTCGACAGCAATCGTCGCCCCGCCAAGGTATCGGTTCCGCTTCCCGCGACGTCCCCAGTATTGAGATTCGACTGAAACCTAAGTTCCGGTTCATAAGGTGGTTGCGATAGGGTCTGTAAAGTCGAGGCAGTTGTGATTTGATTGTGCAGTCTGATCGATTTCGAGACTCTGATTTACTCCCTCCGTCCGGTGAAGAGTGTACATCTAGGTTCAAAATTTGTCCACAAAAGAGTGTACTTCTATCTTCCCAATGCACTTTAAAGTAGGAAAAAATGCTTCTCTCTTATCACACGGTAATCAAGACCAATAACAATCTACATATAGTCTTCTTAATTTCTGATTTATGGTTAATGTCTGGTTCCTTGAGGTATATTCAGTTTTTCATTGTCGGTTCACCGGTGAAGATAGAGTTTTGATCTGTATGTTTACGATTCTAGTGATCTAATTTATGCTTTATGAATTATGAGTCAGATTAATTGTTTGACGACTATTTGCATTATTGTTTTTCTGAACTTGTAGTACGCTGCACCGTCAGGTGTTTGATTTATTTATTTTATAAACCGCGGAGTAGAGTTTTTTTTTTGGATCATGTATTGTGGGTTTGATGTGATTGGGATTTTGGATTTAAACATTCGTTGATGCAAAACCTGTCCTGAAACTAATGTGATCCCCAATAACCCATGAGATAGCATTCAGGGCTTGTCTTTTCTCAATCTAGCATTTATCATTGTGCAAACATTAACTTTTTAGTTGAGGGATCGCAAGTCTGTTGATGTTGCAGTGTTCTAATCTAACTACAGGTGTTGATAAATCCAGCTTAAACAATCTGTTGGCTGTAGGTGCATTATCTGTAGACATTCTTAACTACAACAAGAATGACCTTTGCGTCTCGATGGGCATATTGACCTCATGAATTATGTTTGGTCTCTAAGATTTCCTAGTGTAGAAAGAAGTTACTTTAGTATTTCTGGGCTGCATATACAACTTGCTATGCGTGCATTGCATGTACACATGCTTTCTGTTTCATATGGGTCTCTATGTTTTGCGCTGGTCTATCCAAATTCAAATGTAGTTCTGTTTGTTGACAGTCATATTTTTTGTGAAACAGATGCAGATCTTTGTCAAGACCCTCACAGGCAAGACTATCACTCTTGAGGTCGAGAGTTCAGATACCATTGACAATGTTAAAGCCAAGATTCAGGACAAGGAGGGCATTCCTCCGGACCAACAGAGGCTCATATTTGCTGGCAAGCAGCTAGAGGATGGCCGGACATTGGCCGATTACAACATCCAAGGGCCTCTTTGATTCGTAGGATTTCCAAAACGCAGGAATAGAAAGAACATGGGATTAGAGTGGAATGTCGTCTGGAATCCTACAGGATGGTACGAGTGTTTGATTGTGCATAGAAAAAACCCAGGATTCTTTCAAAGAGGTTTGAGTGGATGGGATGTTTCCTATGAAATCTAGTGCAAATGAATCATATGGAAAAATTCCTATGGTTTACAATCCTACGAATCAAACAACCAAGATAGGAAAAATTCCTAAGGATTAGAATCCTCCAAAATTCCTTCGAGAATCCTTTGAATCAAAGAAGCCCCAAAAGGAGTCTACCCTCCACCTTGTTCTCCGCCTGAGAGGTGGGATGCAGATCTTTGTGAAAACTCTTACCGGGAAGACCATAACTCTAGAAGTTGAGAGTTCGGACACCATCGACAATGTCAAGGCAAAGATCCAGGACAAGGAGGGTATCCCACCAGATCAACAGAGGCTCATCTTCGCTGGCAAGCAGCTTGAGGATGGGCGTACATTGGCTGATTACAACATTCAGAAGGAGTCTACTCTTCACCTAGTCCTCCGTCTCCGTGGTGGCATGCAGATATTTGTCAAGACACTAACCGGAAAGACCATCACTCTTGACGTTGAGAGCTCCGACACCATTGATAATGTGAAGGCTAAGATCCAGGATAAAGAAGGTATCCCGCCTGACAGCAGAGGCTCATCTTTGCTGGAAAGCAGCTCGAGGATGAGCGCACTTTGGCAGATTACAATATTCAGAAGGAGTCTACCCTTCACCTGGTCCTCCGCCTCCGTGGTGGGATGCAGATCTTTGTCAAAACGCTAACCGGGAAGACCATTACACTTGAGGTTGAGAGCTCTGACACAATTGATAATGTGGAGGCCAAGATCCAGGATAAGGAAGGTATCCCGCCTGACCAGCAGAGGCTCATCTTTGCCGGAAAGCAGCTCGAGGACGGGCGTACGTTGGCGGATTACAATATCTAGAAGGAGTCTACTCTTCACTTGGTCCTCCGCCTACGTGGTGGCATACAGATTTTTGTCAAGACATTAACTGGAAAGACCATCACTCTTGAGGTGGAGAGCTCTGACACCATTGATAATGTGAAGTCCAAGATCCAGGACAAGGAGGGAATTCCTCCAGATCAGCAGAGGCTTATCTTTGCAGGGAAGCAACTGGAGGATGGGCGTACCTTGGCAGATTATAACATCCAAAAAGAATCCACTCTTCATCTTGTCCTGCGCCTCCGTGGTGGCCTTTGGTGGCCTTTTAACTAAAGCAGTTTGATGTCTGCTCCTTTTACCCCTAGTACTGTTTGATGTTCCATTTTGAACTTATTAGCAATGCCTTCCTGTACTGTTTTGATTCGCCGTTCTATGTATGTGACATGTTTCTACAATATTTCAGAGTATTCCTGTTATTTCATAGTACACCGTTCCATTTCTGTGACATGTTCCTGTTATTTGGAACTGTGTTTCTTTTCTGTCTATTGATTGTGGGGAAGTGCAGTACTTCTGAGGGTTAGGCAATATGGCTGTTCTTCCACTTGTAGTTTACGATAGTCTTGGTGCAGCACTAGTGGTTGGGGCGCCACCGGGTGGCGCCACCTGAGTGGTGACTCTGCGGTGCCAGGTTGCCTTCGCCCATTCAACTACTTTACTCTGCGGTGCCAGGTTGCCTTCGCCCATTCAACTACTTTGTTCACCTCTTGTTAGCACATACACATGACAATGGTGAGCTCTTTCATCAACATATTATGTTGCTACTTCATGTGAAAAGTAAAGAGAAATGCATGACAGCCAATACAAACGAATCTCGTCTGTAGCACAGTACAGACACACTGCAGCTTAGCTTCTTTTCGGATGTGCATAATTACAGCTCTAGTAAGAGCGCCCATAGTTTTTTCTTCCCTTCTCTGCGTTCAGCGCCCTCGCCTAAAGTTGATGCCAAGCGAGATTGAGACAGGCAACGGCAGCGGTGGCTCGCCGGAGCAGTACCAGCCGGTGTGCGTGACCGGAGCCACCAACTCATCCACACCCTGCTCCGGCAGGGCGTCTTGTCCACGCCACGGCGAAGGACTCAGGATGTGTCACCTATTGGTTCTTTGCAGATTGGTGCTGAATATCAATCAATATGGAACCTATTCAACACCAGATTACGACACGGTAAGCAAAAACAACTTGAGTTCTAATAAACATTTTGGTGAAGCAATAAGATGGACATCATACATACTACGAACACTTTTTTAAAAATTCAGAAGCAAAAAAAAATGTGAGAGAACCTAATGGATGGATAAATGAACCAACCACCAACCATTTATAAAAGTTCGGATAAAATTAATAGTACCTCATGAAATAGAGTACTGTAGCAACTAAGAAAGATTTTCAGACGATCAGGATATGAAGGTGTTCGCAGCTTCAGCTCGTGCAACACCGACCCTCTGTTTAGGACAGCCATCTGACTCCCTGTAGAGCATGAAGCAGACGTAGTCACGAATTATTGATTGCTCTAGTTGCTCGTTTCCCGGGGATTGATTACAACTGCAGGGCTAATATAATCATTCAATTGGTTGAAAATAGAGCATCTGGAAAGACATAAGAATCTAAACACAAAGGGAAAACCTACCTCTTGTCCAGTCAACGTCGTTGTTGGACGAAGCAAACAAAATACAGAATAGTCACAGTAAAAAAACAAAATGTTCCATTGGTGGGCAGCACACGAATATTCATATTTTCTATCCCTTGATTTTGTAACCAAATCCAACACAGAGGAACAAAATCTTAGCACATGGTAATATTACGGCCTAACAGGTCCACCTACATAATTCATATAAAAGAGGAGAGCACGGGAATGAAAAGAAGCTTCAAAGAAGAGAAGTTGTATAAAACTTCTGATCAGGATTACCTCACAGAAGTTATTTAGTAGATGGAATAGGTGCACAGTCAATAAAATATATAGATTTCAAAGTTATTTTTCTTTGGTGTTTTATTGAATGACATATATCCTTCTATAGCCACGTAATTTTCTTATCTATACTTTGAAGATGTTCTCAAGGAAATAAGGGCTAAAAGTAGCAGCAACTAAAGGAAGAGCTCATCCAATTCATTCTACAACAGCAGCAGTGGCAGAACTGATCTTCTCAAGATATTCTCATATGAATTGGGTGTGTGGAATTCTAAATAAAAGAAATGATATTTACATGCACTGTTGTACATGATCTAAACATCAACGTTTGCTCACAGAAGCATGTTACTGTCTTACTGCATAACCATCGAATGCAGGTTAATAAATAATAATAACATGAATAACAACCTCTTTTTGGATAGAATAAAAAAGATATTACAAAAACAAAAACAGATGGTTCACAAGTGAGGGCTATTGAGTCTAAATGCTTGTTGCTTTGATCTGGGAAGACTAAGAACTTTTATTAATTTTCACCTTAATTAGAGCAACAAGAGGGAGCTGAATAGATGCGGGGGTTGGCAACAAGCCGCACATCTCTTATTTCATCTCGAAGAACCTCCGTCAAACCATATACAACCTCTTATGAGTTCACAACAAACAAACATAATGACACAAGAGGACTAGAAGACATCATAGGCTACACAGGAATCTAATCCAAGCTCCAAAGGTAATGTACAAAGAAATTGATGAAACATCTCAGTAAACTGGAACTTTAGAACTGAGTAACTTCAAAATTTGTGTAACCAATGGCTGGTATATTAACAAGTCTGTAGGGTATAGTACTCAAGAACACCTGAAGTTTCAGTGCCCTATGAGCATGGCCATAGTGCCATACCACTCAGCATACTCATTGATGTCACGCAATCGAAAATCCTACGAGCATGGTAAGTCTGAAAGATTGGTTGTTCAATAGCAACCGAGGTGATACCAACATAGGTAAAGCATGTGTTTGTATAGAGCATACCGCAGAGGGACCAACAATCTCCAATTGTTGGGGTAAGCCTTTAATAATTTCTTGATAACAAACTTGCCATCAGACATTGCTCTAAGTGTGTTCGATACAAAATCTTATCTTCCAATTGAGAGCTGAGCATATAACTGGATTCCTTCATAAGTTTAGCAATTGATAGAAAAAAATCTCAGAAAAAGCATGATGAAGCTACCAACCTGTGTTGTTACATGTGCCAAGCAACAAAAAACAGCATCAACATATGAAAAATCTGCATCTTTACTTGCAACTAAATTTGGCAGGTCCTACAATATTAAAAGAGGGTCAACATATGCGAACACAAATTCATATACATAAATGTGCTACTGCTGAAAGGTTCAGCTAATTCTTGATGTACAGGAGTGCCAGACTGACTCTGTACAGTGTTTACTTAACACGACCAGACCCCTGACCACTTCAATGATGTTCTAAATTTCTAAGCCAACATTTTCACCCACTGCCCTTCTCATGGCCAAGCAAAAGAGTTCAGCACCGGCAGGAAGTGAAAAAACAAATACATGGTGTAACTGAAAAATAAATCCTAAATTTAGTATAGAATAATTCAGTACCGGTGTGAAAATGAAAGCATTGGATACTAAATGAATCCTAAATTTAGTATCTGCAACCTGCAACATCTACACCTAGACTAAATTTAGTATCTGCAACCTACAACATCTACACCTAAATGAATCCACATTGATGTCAAGCATTGGACTAATGAATAACCGTCCAAGAAAGCGAAGACAAAAAGTATGCCAAATGGGCCGTAGAACACCATCATGTCGTGTTACCTGCGAAAAAATGGGACCACGAGCTGCCGCCAAGAATGTTGTCTCATGTTGTATACTGCATCTGCTCATCGTGAATAAAACAGACATGGGCATTTACCACATTGAGTAAACCAAAGTATGCAGTTGTCCCTAATGATAGATGACAGACAATCAAACCATCAGGCTAACCATGCACCAAAATAAGATCAGTGATCTCATGTGATTGGCAGGACTCGATAATTCTGATATCACCTACCGGGAAGAAAAGACGGATCAATAAGAAACAATTGCTAAAATTCACAAATGATAAGAGAGAAAATTTACAGTCCAAGCAAACACTATATAACCTGTTTATTCTTCAATAATCAATAAAATCATACGTGAATGAGCACCTGATATTAGTAAACACAACATGGAATGCTTTGCATCATACCTGAGAACCACGGTTCACCCTCTGTTAATTTGGAAATACAACTTTCAGCTCCCAACAAATGAAAAGATTGACCAGTCAACTAGCACAGGATGCACCATTTTAACATGTCAAAACATCTTCCAATTCACCTAAGGCCTTGTTCGGTTGGGTGCGAATCCGAGTGGATTGAAGGGGTTTGAAGGGGATTTAAACCTCTTGTAAGTCAAAATACAAGCCAATCCTTGCCAATCCCCTCCAATCCTCTTGGGGAGAGGATTAACCGAACAAGCCCTAAAGGAGGAGGGTATGTAAATAAATCAGATAAGGACCTAAAGGATCATATAGTGACATCAAATAATTCATATGCAAATATACTTTTAAGTTGCAGAGGATATCGACTTCAACATGAAAAGATCATTTGCTAAATGAATTCCTCATCAAAGCATATGAAGTATGACTATCGACAACTTAAAAAATATCAGCATGAAAACATATGATAAATCTTAGAATTTTTTTGTTGGAAAACTAATGCAACACAGCTGGAGCAGAATAAATCCATAGTCCAAAGGGGAGCTTTATGGAAAATACTGATCCATAAATTACAGGATAACTCAGGTGGGGACCCTCTCCCCCCAGTGATTGTTCAAAAAATAAATAAATTACAGGATAACCATGCAAAATACCGAAGCAGGTCTATATTAACAAAAAGATAAAACTAACCCCCTTTGCAATCTGCAATGTATATAATTTGAACTTTATACAAAAAGGCTTGTTGCATAACTGTTCTGTGCATTAATGTCTAAGAGTACTTGAACAGGGTGCATTGTTTCCGAACTGCAAATATCGCAACTATGTTTTCATAAGAAAAGAAATCAAATATAGAAACGAAGATATAAGTAGTTCCAAGTTGGAACTTCCAAAGAATTATAATGACTTCTACAGTCTACTTAAATATCTGGGCCTCACAAGTTAGGCATGAACTCTAATCATTTAGGTTATCAGTGGAGAAAGCTTTGTATAAGCAACATATGATGCATGACTTACTCCTCATGATTCATTATTGTTCGATTGGTTAAATTACCAATTAGCGCTTTATAAGGGAACTACCCCAGCGTTACTGATTTGATTAGCAATTCACTCCAGAGAACACCTACTGATCCATCTTGCAATTTGTAGGGATGGAGAAAAGTGAAAAAACTGTAAGCACATTTTAGGAGCTCGTGTCTGAATCCTGAACATGTTAATCGATCCCCATTGACCAAAATCCCAGATTTTTCTTTGCAAAGTAGCATAAGAACGTGTAAAAATAGGCATATAGCTAGCAAGGAACAACATGGACACACAGAAGCGCATCCGCTTGAGAAAATCTGTAAACAGCACTGTGGAGAGATGGAGAGGAATTTACCCTGCCATGCCGCCATCCTCGTCGGTGGCCTTTCCCTCCTGACCCCAACACCATCATCCCCGCCGACCCATCTCAGTAAGGCCGGCAACTCCAGCGCCTCCGAGACCTCAGACACGGGCGTGAGTGGCTCGTCGGCGCTGGACCTCCTCTGCCCGATGACCTTGTGCCAGCTCAGGCGTAGCAGCTGGCCCGTGTTCCATCTTCAGAGGAGTAGAGAGGCGGTCAAGGAGGAGGGGATGGCGGAGGGCCGGAGCTTGGCTAGGAACGGGGAGGAGAAGTGGCGGCGGAGGGATGCCGGAGAACGATCCGGAGACGGCGGAGGTTGCGTGCCTGAGAAAGGCTGAAGAGGAAGAGGTGGGGTTTGCTTAGCAAGGAAGAGAAAGCAGTCCTGGGGGAGGTGTTATGTGAATCTTTCTTCTCAACTGAGCGAATTTTTTTGTCTCACGCTAGTCCGACGTGGACATCACCAGGAAGCGCCCTTGTAGCGACTGTTAAAGAGATGTATTCTTGTCGTTGGACATTTCGTTATGGTTGCTGTGAACCATCGAACCAAAGCCGGATGGATGAAGTAGCGTCAAGCCACAAAAGCTAAAAGGTAAGTTTTACAGGACGGCAGTTCGACCCGCAATATTGTATGGCGTTGAGTGTTGGCCGACTAAAAGGCGACATGTTCAACAGTTAGGTGTGGTGAAGATGCGTATGTTGAGATGGATGTGTGGCAACACGAGGAAGGATCGAGTCTGGAATGATGATATACGAGATAGAGTTGGGGTAGCACCAATTGAAGAGAAGCTTGTCCAACATCGTCTGAGATGGTTTGGGCATATTCATCGCAGGCCTCCAGAAGTTCCGGTGCATAATGGACGGCTAAAGCGTGCGGAGAATGTCAAGAGAGGGCGGGGTAGACCGAATTTGACAGGGGTGCGTGGAAGCTTCTATCCATGTGCCAGAGTCATGAGTTGGTTGCGAGATCTTATGGGTTTCACCTCTATCCTACCCCAACTTGTTTGGGGCTAAAGGCTTTGTTGTTATTGTTGTTGTTGTTGTTGTTGTTGAAGTTTGACCTACTGCCTGCGCCTGCTAATTTTAATCCCTTCTGCATGGCTTTTGATTATTTTGCATAGGTTGTAGTAGTTGAAGATTTGGACTGAGAATTAAATCTGCAAAAATCGTATGGTCTGGTAATTCCGAGTAAAATCGGAGAGAAAACAGAATCTTGGTATTGGTAGTATCGTAAGTAGCAGAAAGGAACTCGGGATTCCCTTCAGAATTTGTGCCGCTCGTGCGAACAAAACTAAAGTCTAGTGCTTAGACTGGTCAAAAACGTTGACGTCGAGCCCTATACACAATGTGACATCGAACCCACCAAAGAAACAACTTGGACTGAGCAAGGGGTTAAACTAGCATAGGTTTACCTCTAGAGTAGAGGCAGGCCACATTGTTGTACGCACGATGAGAACTTATTTCGTCCGGATCTAATAGTGGTTTGTACTCCCTCCGTTCCAAAATAGATGATCCAACTTTGTACTAACTTTGTACCCAACTTTGTACTCCCTCCGTTCTAATAGTGGTTTGTACTCCCTCCGTTCCAAGTTAGTACAAAGTTGGGTCATTTATTTTGGAACGGAGGGAGTAGCAGCGTGCGGCTCCAGCCGAGGCACAATGCACAACTCTAGTGAGAGATCGCTCGCCGTCACTGGTCTACTGTCTCTGTTTTGCCTTTTTAAGCTTTATTATTAGCCCTGTTTTGTCGTTGATGTCAGTTTTTTGGATACTTGGATATTAGTGGGGTTTTCTTTGAAAATTTAAGACTTCAAAACGTCATCTCTCTTAGAACGAAAGTGCGTCCCACTTTAAATTAATAAATCCACGATAAACGTGAACATCTGTCATAACATAACAATCACAAGGATGCGATTCAAAATAAAACGGAGTTCTAACATACAGAGCCAAGGCTCGCAACATAGTACACCGACTCGGGCAAAAGGCACCTATCCCTAGGTGCCAACGGGAGGGGCTTGCGCTATGGTGTTGATCTGTCTTAAGCTTGAGGATCGCCACCTTCATCTCGTCCCCCTCCTGCTTCCCTACCGATGTCCATTGCGGTAGAAAAATGACACATTTAAAGATGCAATCAGTACTCAGTAGGATGAGAAGGGGACATTTTTTCTATAGCAAGCTTGTTATAAACATGCCAAAGAGCCCAAAGAAAAATCGCAATACAATGCCAAGCAACAGGCTTGTAAGAGCCCCAAAGACGGGAAACAAGGGAAATACGTTCTAGATCGAAAATGCCTCCCGGACACAGCTCCAAGCGAACTTGGTCATCACACAATGGAAAAAAGTGTGGTTAGTGTCTTCAGGCGTCCCACAAAGCACATATGAACCGTTCGAAGGGCCATTATAGTCACTATTAAGCAAGGAAGGCAAGCGGTTGCACATCAACTGCCATAAGAAAATCTTGATTTTGAGAGGCATAACCGCTTGCCAGAGGAGCAAAGCGTGACCTAAAGGCAGATTGTCTGAAAGTTTTTTGTATAGGGAGTTAACCGAAAAGCGACCTGGTGAGGCTAAATGCCAAGAGATCTTATCAGGGCGCGCAGAGAGATTTCTTTTTGAAAAGGACGATGCACCCCGGCCTCTGCATTTGGGCGATGCATGTGGCCATTTTATTAATTATTCACAAAGCCATTACAAGGTAATACATAAGTAAGCCTGAAACCACCATCTTAGCAACACTTGTCGCTACTCCTATCCCCATGATGAAGGGATGCTGAATGTCCGAGCCTAATACCAAACAGACATGGCACCAACACCTAACATCTAATGCTGGATGCCCCATCCAAGCCACAATACCTGGACTGGGTAACACACCGGTTCGGCGCACTTTCAGTGGGCACCACATGTGCACGCTGGAAGGGTCATCGTCGCCGTCTTACACTGATCCATCTTTAGAGCAAGTACTAATGCATCGACCTTTCTAGGCCTGTCGTCAACGCCGCCACAGCGCCAAACAGGCCCACCGCCCTGCTCTCGTCCATCCAGCCGCATCCGTCGTCGAGGTCCAGCTGCACCATGCCGTCAATACTCGTCGTCATCGACGCGGTAGATAAAATGCCGCTCCTCCTGCCAACCACCACACCATCACCACTGCTGGAGCTACGCGGAGCCCACCACCCATAGCAACTCTCCCCCGAACAACTGAGCCTCCCAAGACAGCGCCTCCATGAAGGTTACGACGCGCAGGACGTCGCCGCTGCCCAATGCAGTCTAAATTCAGAATTTCGTCTGGGAGGTGTTTGGAGGTGGATAGGAGGGACCTCGGCTTCGCCTCCAAGAAGGGTAACAGCGTTGAGGGACGCTGTCGATTGATAACCCACAAGTATAGGGGATCACAACAATTTTCGAGGGTAGAGTATTCAACCCAAATTTATTGATTCGACACAATGGGAGCCAAAGAATATTCTCAACTATTAGCAGCTGAGTTGTCAATTCAACCACACCTGGAAACTTAATATCTACAGCAAAGTGTTTAGTAGCAAAGTAATATGATAGTAGTGGTAACGATAGAAAAAGCAATATTTTTGGGTTTTCTAGTGATTGTAACAGTAGCAACGGAAAAGTAAATAAGCGAAGAACAATATATGATAAGCTCGTAGGCTATGGATCGGTGATGGAGAATTATGTCGGATGCGATCAATCATGCAACAGTTATAACATAGCGTGACACAGAACTAGCTCCAGTTCATCAATGTAATGTAGGCATGTATTCCGAATATAGTCATACGTGCTCATGGAAAAGAACTTGCATGACATCTTTTGTCCTACCCTCTTGTGACAGCGGGGTCCTATTGGAAACTAAGGAATATTAATGCCTCCTTTTAATAGAGTACCAGACCAAAGCATTAACACATAGTGAATACATGAACTCCTCAAACTACGGTCATCACCGGTAAGTATCCCGATTATTGTCACTTCGGGGTTAACGGATCATAACACATAATAGGTGACTATAGACTTGCAAGATAGGATCACGAACTCACATATATTCATGAAAACATAGTAGGTTCAGATCTGAAATCATGGCACTCAGGCCCTAGTGACAAGCATTAAGCATGGCAAAGTCATAGCAACATCAATCTCAGAACATAGTGGATACCAGGGATCAAACCCTAACAAAACTAACTCGATTAAATGATAAATCTCATCCAACCCATCACCGTCCAGCAAGCCTACGATGGAATTACTCACGCATGGCGGTGAGCATCATAGAATTGGTGATGGAGGAAGGTTGATGATGACGATGGCGACGGATTCCCCTCTCCGGAGCCCCGAACGGACTCCAGATCAGCCCCCCGAGAGAGTTTAGAGCTTGGCGGTGGCTCTGTATCATAATACGCGATGAATCCTTTTCTCAGATTTTTTTCTCCCCGAACACGAATATATGGAGTTGGAGTTGAGGTCGGTGGAGCGTTAAGGGGCCCATGAGGCAGGGGGCGCGCCCCCACCCTCGTGGACAGGGTGTGGGCCCCCTAACGTGGATTCTTCTTCCAGTATTTTTTATATATTCCAAAAATAATCTCCGTTGATTTTCAGGTCATTCCGAGAACTTTTATTTCTGCACAAAAATAACACCATGACAATTCTGCTGAAAACAGCGTTAGTCCGGGTTAGTTCCATTCAAATCATGCAAGTTAGATTCCAAAACAAGGGCAAAAGTGTTTGGAAAAGTAGATACGACGGAGACGTATCATCGATGCCAGGCCGGACCAGCCGACCAAAGTTTCCTCCGGTCCCCATCCTATACCACCAAACCTTCGTCTGCTTCGAATCCAGCAACGGGCCATGAACCGAAACCTATAGAGATGAGAGTGCCATGGGGCTCAACCCAACGAAAGGACCGAGAAGAACATGTGTAGTAGATAGCCAGGCGCCTCATCAACCGATCCGACATGGTCAGCGGCGAAGACCACCACCCCGCACTGGCCGACCGCGTCCAGGTGTCAAATCCAGATTCGATCTGAACCCGGCGGTGCCCGCGACCTCCTAGTCGTGCCCACCATGCAGCCATCACCACACTGTGAACTCGCGTCCCTGCCGGCGGCACCGCCCCGCGCACAACTTCACCAAGGGTTGCCCGCTCGCCGCGCCGCCGGACCCCGCGTAAGGCCGACACCTCCTCGTGATCCAGCTGTCCCGCACCGGTCGAGATGCTCGAAGGAGGGAAGTCTCG
This sequence comes from Triticum aestivum, assembly GCF_018294505.1. Taxonomy (NCBI): domain Eukaryota; kingdom Viridiplantae; phylum Streptophyta; class Magnoliopsida; order Poales; family Poaceae; genus Triticum; species Triticum aestivum. Next base: position 493,313,273 of record NC_057809.1, on the reverse strand, counting down.
CCGCCACCCTGCCGACCAAGCTTTCCCTGGTGGCGCTGTGGATGACGGTGAGGGGAGGGGTGAGGCAGGACGGTTTGAGGGGCCCATAGAGAGATGGGAGCATCCATCACCTCTCACAACATTACCCTACTGTTGTTCCCCTCTTGGGAAGGGCATGCCTAAAGGCGATGTGCAGAGGGGGGGGGAGGGGATGCTGGGTGAGCGTATCTGCAACCGAGATGTCCGTCTCGACCGTGATGTCATATAGATCTTCAAAATGTTGCCACAACGGTCCCACGCCCAACCAGGAGTCTAATAAAAACTTAACCAATCGACTATTGTGCATGTGGAATTTGGCTCCAAGCACAATTCCAAAAGGTCAACCCTAAACCCTCAGTAGTACACCCGAAGAAAATGGAGATCGGGAAATATTTGGGTTGAGAAGGTCAGACCGACTTATTTTGCAAGAGCTTCTAGATCCATTTCGCATGGAGGGCACAACATTAAAAAAATTAAGCACCCTCTCTCCCCAAGGCTCTTAGGACAGAAAATAGCCGCCCACTTTTGTATGATACTTGCGCTTGGGCCCAATTAATTTGGTATGTGATTTGTTAAACTCCCCATGAACTCCATCCACCAACATAAACATCCCCTTGGTGAACATAGGTAGGGATGAAAGACACGAGTTGGTGGTGACAAAGTCAGGTAACCAAGGACATGAACTTTCCTCACCACGACGCCACATGACCTGCGACCTTGGTATAGAGGGCTCCCCCATTCATTGATAGTAAGCTTTTCGTATCCAATGGTAAGGCCGATATATGTAATCGAGAACTTTCCCAAGTTACAAGCAAGGAGGTTAACAACTTTCCTGGCCTCATTGCCGTCCATCCCCATGGCGACAACCTCACATTTGTGAAAGCTGATTTTTATAGCCTTGACATCACTTCAAAATAGTGTAGGAACAAATTAATAATAGCAATGTTGTGTCGATCTGGTACAAAGAGCACCATCATATTGTCCGCATATTGAAGTTGGGATACCACTCCCAGAATCAGGTGAGAGACCACCCCACGGATATGGCCACATCTCGTGCTTTTTCCACCATAGTTGTTAGGGTGTCTGCAAGAAAATTAAATAATAGCAGGGACAAAGGGTCTCCATGTCTAAGTCCCCACCATTTGTGAAAGAATGGGCCCACTTTGCCATTGAGGGAGATTGTAGTTTGCCCGCCAAGACCAAATCCATGATACAATGCACAGAGGCTGCCTCGAATCTTCTGTGCAATAACACTTGCTAAAGGAACAGTCAATTAACCCTGTCATACGCTTTCTCAAAGTCCAACTTCGAAAGAATCATGCGACTTTACCTGATTTGATATCATGGACAATTTCTTACATGGTAACAACACCTTCATGAATGAAACATCCCTTAATGAACATAGATCAACATTTATGAATAATACTATGAGCAACCTATGGTACCCTATGTAACGCCCATGATGCGGCTATAGCTCCCATGTGTCGAGGCACGACTTAGAGACATAACCGCATAGTGGTTTTGTCGCAAGATGGGTCATCTTCACAAATATCCCATGTAATGAATAAGACATGGATAAATAGAGTTGGCTTACACTCACCACATCACACAATACATAAATAAATCATACATCATCCAAAATACACTCATAGACCGACTACGGTCAAATTCGAATAAAAGGAAGATAAACCCCAAATGCTAGATCCCCGATCGTACCAACTGGGCCCCACTACTGATCATCAGGAAACAACACATAGTAACGACCAAGGTCGTCATCGAACTCCCACTTGAGTTCAGTAGCATCACCTGCACTAGTATCATCGGCACCTGCAACTGTTTGGAAGTATCCATGAGTCACGAGGACTCAACAATCTCACACCCGCGAGATCAAGACTATTTAAGCTTATGGGTAGGATAAGGCAATGAGGTGGAGTTGCAGCAAGTGCTAAGCAAATATGGTGGCTAACATACGCAAATAAGAGAAAGATGAGAAGCTACGCAACGGTCGTGAAGCTACAAGTGATCAAGAAGTGATCCTGAAACTACTTACATTCAAACATAACTCAAACTGTGTTCACTTTCCGGACTCCGCCAAAAAGAGACCATCATGGCTACACACGCGGTCGATTCATTTTAACAAGTCAAGTGTCAAGTTCTCTACAATTGGATATTAACAAATTCCCATCTGCCACATAACCGCGGGCACGGCTCTCGAAAGTTTATACCCTGCAGGGGTGTCCCAAATTAGCCCAACACAAGCTCTCACGATCAACGAAGGATATTCCTTCTCCCGGGAAGACCCGATCAGTCTCAGAATCCCAGTTACAAGACATTTCGACAATGGTAAAACAAGACCAGCAAGACCGCCCGATGTGCCGACAAATCCCGATAGGAGTCGCACGTATCTCGTTCTCAGGGCTCA
>NC_057809.1:493239236-493310570 GCF_018294505.1 Triticum aestivum | reverse complement strand
GGGTTAAAATAAAGATGACCCTCGGGTCTGCAGAACCCAAGGGAAAAGTCTTAGGTAGGAAAATGTAAAACCAAGGCTGGGCCTTGCTGGAGGAGTTTTATTCAAGGCGAACTGTCAAGGGGGTCCCATAACCCCAACCGCGTAAGGAACGCAAAATCAAGGAACATAACACTGGTATGACGGAAACTAGGGCGACAAGAGTGGAACAAAACACCAGGCATAAGGCCAAGCCTTCCACCCTTTACTAAGTATATATAGATGCATTAGTTAAATAAGAGATAAAGTGATATCCCAACATATCCATGTTCCAACATGGAACAAACTTCAGCTTCACCTGCAACTAACAACGCTATAAGAGGGGCTGGTCAAAAGCGATAACATAGCCAAACAACGGTTTGCTAGGAAGGTGGGTTAGAGGCTAGACATGGCAATATGGGAGGCATGATATAACAAGTGGTAGGTAGCACGACAAAGTGATAGAGCGAACAACTAGCAAGCAAAGATAGAAGTGATATCGAGGGTATGGTCATCTTGCCTGGAAGGTTCTCAGAGTTGTCGAAAGCTTGCTCCTCGTTAGCATACTCAATAGGTTCCTCATTCACGAACTCGTCACCCGGCTCTACCCAAAGCAAGAACACAAGCAACGGAACAACAATCAATCACGGTGCAATGCACAAGCAACATGTTGCAATACATGGCATGGAATGCAAGATATGATATGCAATGCATATGGGTACACTGGAAGGGAAAATATGATCAAGGCATCAACTTGTCAAAACAAGTATGCCGCTAGAAAGATGAGGTGATTTCGGTCGAAATCGATATAAGGATCACCAAAAACGGATGCACGGTTTGCAAATGACAAGCAAAACAAGGATGACGCAAATATGCAATTAACAACACCATAGCACTTAGAATGCAATAATAAACTAAGCAACTGCACGCTAACATAGCAACACAACACATGAGCATAAGGTACACATGAAGCTCTACAAAACATGAACACTAAGCTCCTGCTAGTTCACACTAGAACAAGTTTAAAATAGCATGGCAAAAATGCAAAAGATATCAGCTTCACAAACTTGGAGAAAATACTAACATGTCAAAACAGCAGCATATAGCAATATTTATAGCAAGCAAACAACATGCTACAAGAACACATCATGGCAAACAAAGGCATGTCATGCTAGTTCTAAACACATATAACAAAACTACCTTAGTGATCTTTAACCAAAGAGGCATGGAAATTGATGTGGCATCCATGTAAACATGGCAAGTTATGTTAACAGTTTCAGACTTTGAAGAAAAACAGAGCATGGCATAAACAAATTAATGATCGCAACTTTGCAAGATCAATTCACTCACCACAATGCATTTCATGGCATGGAAAGGTAACCAACATGAAGTAGACATATTCAAGAAGCTAAGCGTGACAAGAGCAAGTTCATAGGGTACATGCATCACGAGCAAAAAACATGGCAATATTGATTATCATGTTTACAATCTGCCAGGAATAATATTTAGCAAAAGTAGAGCAAAAAAATGACATGCTAGGGTACTCAATAATTGCAACCAGAGGCATGAATGGAGAGAGCAATACCACATCTACAAAACATGATTATTGAACTATCTCAAAAATGTGCATGGATCTCATGGTAGCAACAAGTTTACATGGCATAAAAATGTAACAGGAAAAGGACCTAGCAAAACACCAAGTGTCTGAAATAAGCAACATCATGGAGCCTACTTTGCATGCTTGTGCTAGTCACCACATAGCTCCTAAAAATACAAGACTTGCACCCCTGTAAAGATGGCATGATGAAGCTCAAAACACATGTAGACATCATACTCATAGGATGCACACACAAAATGCAACAAAAATGACAAATCATCAAGTTCTGTTAACAGACATCAGTTAACATCATATAGCACTTCTGCAACAAGGATAAATGCATCAATATAGATAGTAACATGCATGCAAATGGCACTAACATGAAGAGCGTGACGAGACGAACATTTCGACATATCATATGCATGAATCGGAGCTACGAGCATGGATTTATGGCATGATGAACAAGGCATACAAATTACAGGGATCTTAGGACTTGGAAGAAATTCGGGGTCAACCTTATCTGAAACTGGATCTAGGGTTTTGGGCACGTAGATCGAGGTTCGCCGGAGGTCATCGGGTTTTCGCCGGAGAAGGAGAGGACGCGGAGGCCGGAGGCGCTCGCCGGAGAGGGGACCGGCCGGAGCTGGATCCGGCGACTGGAGCGGCCGGAGCTGGCGCGGGCGGCGCGGAGGGAGGTGCAGGCGCTTCGGGCGGCGGCGGGGCGGGACACTGGTGAGGAGCGGCGTGCGGCGGTGGGGCGGTGCGGAACGACGCCGGCGAGGCGCGGTGGTCGGTCGGCGGTGGAGGCGAAGGTAGCGGCGGTGGAGGAGCTCGGGGCGCCTCGGGCGGTGGCGGCGGATGGGCTGCGGGGGCCCGCCCCAGGCCTGGCGGGCCGTGGGCGATGGAGGCAGCCGGGCACTGACGTGGCAGGCGTGGGTTGGTCCGGGCGGCGGCGGCACGGGTGTCCGGCGCGGACGGACACGTCCGGCGACGGGGTGGGAAGATTGCTAGGGTTTTGGATGCGGGAATTTCAGGGAGGGACACATATTTATAGGTAGAGGGAGCTAGGAGAGTCCAAATGAGGTGTGGTTTTCGCTCACACGATCGTGATCAACGACGGAGAGCATGAAGGGGGTTTGGATGGGTTATTGGGCTATTTTGGAGGGGTGTTGGGCTGCAACACAAAAGAGACTTTTACGGTTACCCGGTTAACCATTGGGGCATCAAACAGCCTCCAAATGAAATGAAATTTGACAGGAGGTCTACCGGTGATGTACCAAGGCCACTCAAAAAATCTTGACCCATTCCGAGAAGTTTTTTCTCCCGCTCACGAAACAAGATTAGAGGGGTGCACGGGTGCATGTGGGAGTGCCGGATTGCGAAACGGACAACGGGGAAAATGATTGGATGCATGAGACGAACACGGATGCAAATGATATGCACATGATGACATGAGATGAAATGCATGACATGACCAAAATGCAAAACGAAGACAAAAACCCAACCATGAAGGAGATATCATATCGCATAGCCGAAAATGGCAAGAGTTTGGAGTTACAATTATGGAAAATTACATCCGGGGTGTTACAACACTCCACCACTACAAGAGGATCTCGTCCCGAGATCTAGGACTGAAAGAACTCCGGATATTCGGAACAGAGGTGATCCTCGCGTTTCCAGGTGTCTTCTCGGTCGGAATGGTGTGACCACTTCACTTTCAGGATATTGATTGACTTGTTGCGAGTCTTGCGCTCAGTTTCTTCAAGAATAGCAACGGGATGGTCATGATAAGACAAATCTTCTTGAAGATCAATCTCTTCGAAGTTGATAGTGCGCTCGGGGGTCTTGAAGCACTTGCAAAGCTATGACACGTGAAACACATCGTGCACATTTGCGAAGTTGGACGGAATCTCAAGTTGATAGGTGAGGCCGCCTCTTTTTCCAATGATCTTGAAATGACCCACGTATCTTGGGGCAAGCTTCCCTTTGATACCGAAGTGTCAAGTACCTTTCATTGGAGAGACACGGAGGTAGACATGGTCTCCGATCTCGAAAGCCAAGTCAAGGTGCTTGCTATCATAGTAACTCTTCTGGCGCGATTGCGCAGCTTTGAGATTTTCACGGATGACTTTACACATTTCTTCAGCTTCTGTGATCAAGTTGTTGCCAAGAAGTTGGCGTTCACGAGTCTCGGACCAATTGAGAGGAGTACGACACTTTCTGCCATAGAGTATTTCGAATGGGGCCTTGCCTGAACTCGCTTGGAAGCTGTTGTTGTAGGAGAACTTGACATATGAAATACAATCTTCCCACTTCATACCGAAAGAGATGACATAAGCCCTGAGCATATCTTCAAGGATTTGATTGACTCGCTCGACTTGCCCACTTGTTTGAGAACGGAAAGCTATGCTGAAGCGAATGTTGGTGCCCATGGCCTTCTAGAAGGAGTCCCAGAACTTAGAAGTGAAAACGCTTCCATGATCTGAAGAGATCAATTGCGGAATACCGTGCAAGGAGACAATTCTGGAGGTGTATAGCTCTGCCAACTGAGCTGCTGTGATAGATTCTTTGATTGGAAGGAAATGAGACACTTTTGTAAGCTTGCCAATGACGACGAAGATAGCATCATTCCCATGCTTGGACTTTGGAAATCCAGTAACAAAGTCCATTTCAATATGGTCAAACTTCCATTCTGGAATAGCAAGAGCTTGGAGGAGACCAGCTGGTCGTTGGTGTTCTACTTTCACCCTTCGGCAGACATCACATTCATTCACGAATTGAGCAATCTCTCGCTTCATTCGAGTCCACCAATACAACTGCTTGAGGTCATGGTACATCTTCGAACTGCCAGGATGAATGGATAGAAGAGAATTGTGTGCTTCGTTCATTATAACCTTCCCTAGATCACCTTTAGGAACCACAATCCAGTCCTCAAAGAATAAAGTGTCTTTGTCATCAATGCGATAGCACTTGTATTTGGAAATACCCTTGACAATACCATGTTTCACCTTCTTCACCATTGTGTCAGGGAGTTGTGTGATACGTTTCCAACGTATCTATAATTTTTGATTGTTCCATGCTATTACATTATCTGTTTTGGATGTTAATGAGCTTTATTTTACACTTCTATATTATTTTTGGGACTAACCTATTAACCGGAGGTCCAACCCAGATTGTTGTTTTTTTGCCTATTTCAGTGTTTCGTAGAAAAGGAATATCAAACGGAATGAAACCTTCGGGAACGTGATTTTTTGGAACAAACGTGATTCAGAGGATTTGGAGTGGACGTCAAGCAATCAACGAGGCGGCCACGAAGCAGGGGGGGCGCTCCTACCCCCTGGGGGCACCCTCCCCCTCGTGGGCCCCTTGTTGCTCCACCGACCTACTTCTTCCTCCTATATATATTGACATACCCCGAAAACATCCAAGAGCACCACAAAACCCTATTTCCACCACCGCAACCTTTTGTACCCAAGAGATCCCATCTCGGGGCCTTTTCCGGAGCTCCTCCGGAGGGGGCATTAATCACGGAGGGCCTCTACATCAACTCCATGGCTCCCCCGATGATGTGTGGGTAGTTTACCTCAAACCTTCAGGTCCATAGCTAGTAGCTATATGGCTTCTTCTCTCTCTTTGGATCTCAATACAAATCTCTCCTCGATTCTCTTGGAGATCTATTCGATGTAATCTTCTTTTGCGGTGTGTTTGTCGAGATCCAATGAATTGTGGGTTTATGATCAAGTCTATCTATGAACAATATTTGAATCTTCTCTGAATTCTTTTATGTATGATTGGTTTATCTTTGCAAGTCTCTTCGAATTATCAGTTTGGTTTGGCATATTAGATTGATCTTTCTTGCAATGGGAGAAGTGCTTAGCTTTGGGTTCAATCTTGCGGTGCTCGATCCGAGTGATAGAAAGGGAAATGACACGTATTGTATTGTTGCCATTGAGGATAAAAAGATGGGGTTTACATCATATTGCATGAGTTTATCCCTCTACATCATGTCATCTTGCTTAAGGCGTTACTCTGTTCTTATGAACTTAATACTCTAGATGCATGCTGGATAGCGGTTGATGTGTGGAGTAATAGTAGTAGATGCAGGCAGGAGTCGCTCTACTTGTCACGGACATGATGCCTATATACATGATCATACCTAGATATTCTCATAATTATTCGCTTTTCTATCAATTGCTCGATATTAATTTGTTCACCCACTGTAATACTTATGCTATCTTGAGAGAAGCCACTAGTGAAACCTATGGCCCCTGGGTCTATTTTCCATCATACAAGTTTCCTATCTATTTTATTTTGCAATCTTTACTTTCAATCTTTATCATAAAAATACCAGAAATATTTATCTTATTATTATCATCTCTATCAGATCTCACTCTTGCAAGTGGCCGTGAAGGGATTGACAACCCCTTTGCCGCGTTGGTTGCGAGGTTCTTATTTGCTTGTGTAGGTACGAGGTGACTCGCGCGTGGTCTCCTACTAGATTGATACCTTGGTTCTCAAAAACTGAGGGAAATACTTACGCTGCTTTACTGCATCACCCTTTCATCTTCAAGGGAAAACCAACGCAGTGCTCAAGAGGTAGCAAGAAGGATTTCTGGCGCCGTTGGCGGGGAGATCTACGCCAAGTCAAGACATACCAAGTACCCATCACAACTCTTATCCTTCACATTACATTATTTGCCATTTGCCTCTTGTTTTCCTCTCCCCCACTTCACCCTTGCCGTTTTATTCGCTCTCTTTTTTCATTTGCCTCTTTTTCGCTTGCCTCTTGTTGCTTGTTGCCCTTATGGCTTTACCAAAAGGTGTTGATCCTCACCTTAGAAGGTTGGAAGAAATCGAAAACAATGTTAGAAGTTTTATGTCCTTGCAGTTTGAGCATAATAATTTCTTTAGAAATGAGCTTAAAGAACAAAAAGGTTTTATCAGTTTCATGAATAAAGAGCTCGATGATATGTCTAAGGAATTTTGTGGTTTGAAATCTCAGTTTGCTCATCTTGAAAAATTAATTGCCCAAATTTCTGATAAGCAGGCCACTTTAGTTAATAAGATGGCCGCTAAACCAGAAGAGTTAGGTAATAAGGATGAAGATCTAAAAGTGATTGATGTGTCCCCTATTAAATATTTGTTTTGCAATATGAATCTTGATAATGATGGGACTGGAGATGAGTCAACTTTTCGTTAGAAGGCGTCCCAATGATTCGGAGTTTTTAGACTTGATGCAAAAATTGATAAAAGTGGGATTGGAGAGGTCAAAACTTTAGATAGCAATGAACCCACTATATTGGATTTCAAGGAATTTAATTATGATATTTGCTCTTTGATAGATTGTATTTCCTTGTTGCAATCCGTGCTAAATTCTCCTCATGCTTATAGTCAAAATAAAGCTTTTACTAAACATATCGTTGATGCTTTGATGCAATCTTATGAAGAAAAACTTTAGTTGGAAGTTTCTATCCCTAGAAAACTTTATGATGCGTGGGAACCTACTATTAAAATAAAAATTAAAGATCATGAATGCTATGCTTTGTGTGATTTGGGTGCTAGTGTTTCCACGATCCCAAAAACTTTGTGTGATTTGCTAGGTTTCCGTGAATTTGATGATTGTTCTTTAAACTTGCACCTTGCGGATTCCACGATTAAGAAACCTATGGGAAAAATTAATGACGTTCTTATTGTTGCAAATAGGAATTATGTGCCCGTAGATTTCATTGTTCTTGATATAGATTGCAATCCTTCATGTCCTATTATTCTTGTTAGACCTTTCCTTAGAATGATTGGTGCAATTATTGACATGAAGGATGGGAATATTAGATTCCCATTTCCGTTAAGGAAAGGCATGGAACACTTCCCTAGAAAGAAAATTAAATTACCATATGAATCTATTATGAGAGGCACTTATGGATTGCCTACCAAAGATGGCAATACCTAGATCCATCCTTGCTTTTAGGCCTAGCTAGGGGCGTTAAACGATAGCGCTTGTTGGGAGGCAACCCAATTTTATTTTTATTCCTTGCTTTTTGCTCCTGTTTAGTAACTAGTAGTAATGAATGTGCAATGCATGTTTATATTAGGTAGGATATTAGTTGCATGTTATATTAGGTAAGATATATCTGTTGCATGTTGGTATTTGGTAAGATATCAATTACTTTTTCACGGGAATGATAGGATATTAATTACATGACAGATTTCAAGGGATAGAGTTGAGTCAAAACATGTTTATAACCAATGGCAGTGGTGGGTAATTAGAGTGTTAAATGTGTTTGGTGCTCAACATTGGAGCGATTTGAACCGTTAGATAACATAATTTGACGGTCAAGATGGTTTGGATCTGCCCATTTGGGTCTTTTTATATTGGTATACATAAATAATTTATCTAGCCTCTGTTTTGGTTATGTTTTTTGTGTTTAATTAGTGTTTGTGCCAAGTAGAACCATTGGGAAGACTTGGGGAAAGTCCTTTTGATCTTGCTGTAAAAAACAGAAACTTTAGCGCTCACGATAATTGCGGCCATTTTATACTGGAGAGTGATATTTAGTTAATTATTTTTGCAGATGATTAATATATAAATTCCTCACATCCAGCAATTTATTTCAGAATTTTTGGGGTTCCAGAAGTATTCGAAACCTACAGATTACTACAGACTGTTCTGTTTTTGATAGATCCTGTTTTTCGTGTGTTGTTTGCTTATTTTGATGAATCTATGGCTAGTAATAGAGTTTATGAACCATAGAAAAGTTGTAATACAGTAGGTTTAACACCAATATAAATCAAGAATGAGTTCATTACAGTACCTTGAAGTGGTGGTTTGTTTTCTTTTACTAACGGAGCTCACCGAAGATTTTCTTTTAAGTTTTGTGGTGTGAAGTTTTCAAGTTTTGGGTAAGGATTTGATGGATTATGGAATAAGGAGTGGAAAGAGCCTAAGCTTGGGGATGCCCAAGGCACCCCAAGGTAAGATCCAAGGACACCAAAAAGCCTAAGCTTGGGGATGCCCCGGAAGGCATCCCCTCTTTCGTCTTCGTCCATCAGTAACTTTACTTGGAGCTATATTTGTATTCGCCACATATGATATGTGTTTTGCTTGGAGCATCTTGTATGAGAGTCTTTGCTTTTTAGTTTACCACAATCATCCTTGCTGTACACACCTTTTGAGAGAGACACACATGAATTGGAATTTATTAGAATACTCTATGTGCTTCACTTATATCTTTTGAGCTATATAGTTTTTGCTCTAGTGCTTTGCTTATATCTTTTAGAGCACGACGGTGGTTCTATTTTATAGAAATAATTGATCTCTCATGCTTAACTTATATCATTTTGAGAGTCCTTTAGAACAGCATGATAATTCACTTTGGTTATAAATTTTAAATGCTAAGAGAAGTTGGATGCTTGATAGATGGTTTTGAGATATAAAGGTGGCAATATTAGAAGTGTGCTAGTTGAGTAATTGTGAAATTGATGAATACTTGTTTGAAGTTGGCAAGTCCCATAGCATGCACGTATGGTGAACGTTATGTGACAAATTTGAAGCATGGGGTGTTCTTTGATTGCTTTCCTTATGAGTGGCGGTCGGGGATGAGCGATGGTCTTTTCCTACCAATCTACCCCCCTAGGAGCATGCACGTAGTGCTTGGTTTTGATGACTTGTAGATTTTTGCAATAAGTATGTGAGTTCTTTATGACTAATGTTGAGTCCATGGATTATATGCACTCTCACCCTTCCATCATTGCTAGCCTCTTCGGTACAGTGCATTGCCCTTTCTCACCTTGAGAGTTGGTGCAAACTTTGCCGGTGCATCCAAACCCCGTGATATGATACGATCTATCACACATAAGCCTCCTTATATCTTCATCAAAACAGCCACCATACCTACCTATTATGGCATTTCCATAGCCATTCCGAGATATATTGCCATGCAACTTTCCACCGTTCCATTTATTATGACACGCATCATCATTGTCATATTGCTTTGCATGATCATGTAGTTGACATCGTATTTGTGGCAAAGCCACCGTTCATAATTTTTTTCATACATGTCACTCTTGATTCATCGCAATCCCGGTACACCACCGGAGGCATTGACATAGAGTCATATTTTGTTCTAAGTATCTAGTTGTAATTCTTGAGTTGTAAGAAAATAAAAGTGTGATGATCATCATTAGAGCATTGTCCCATGTGAGGAAAGGATGATGGAGACTATGATTCCCCCACAAGTCGGGATGAGACTCCGGACGAAAAAAAGAAAACGAGAAGAGGCCAAAAGAAAAAAAAGAAAGAAGGCCCAAATAAAAAAAATAAATGAGAGAAAAAGAGAGAAGGGACAATGTTACTATCCTTTTTCCACACTTGTGCTTCAAAGTAGCACCATGATCTTCATGATAGAGAGTCTATTATTTTGTCACTTTCATATACTAGTGGGAATGTTTCATAATAGAACTGGGCTTGTATATTCCAATGATGGGCTTCATCAAATGCCCTAGGTCTTCGTGAGCAAGCGAGTTGGATGCACACCCACTTAGTTTCTTTGTTGAGATTTCATATATTTATAGCCCTAGTGCATCCGTTGGATGGAAATCCCTACTCCTTGTATTGACATCAATCGGTGGACATCTCTATAGCCCATTGATTAGCCGCGTCAATGTGAGACTTTCTCCTTTTTTTTTCTTCTCACACAACCTCAATCATCATATTCTATTCCACCCATAGTGCTATGTCCATGGCTCGTGCTCATATATTGCGTAAAAGTTGAGAGAGTTTGAAAAGGCTAAGTATGAAACAATTGCTTGGCTTGTCATCGGGGTTGTGCGTGATGAGAGCATTTTGTGTGACGAAAATGAAGCATGGCCAAACTATATGACTTTGTAGGGATAAGTTTTCTTTGGCTATCGTATTTTGATAAGACATAATTGCTTGATTAGCATACTTGGAGTATTATTACTTTTATGTCAATAATAAAATTTTATCTTGAATCTTTCGGATCTGAACATACATGCCACAATAGAGAAAAATACATTGAAGAATATTCTAGAAAGCATTCCACATCAAAAATTCTCTTTTTATCATTTACCTACTCGAGGATGAGCAGGAATTAAGCTCGGGGATGCTTGATACGTCTCCAACGTATCTATAATTTTTTATTGTTCCATGCTATTATATTATTTGTTTTGGATGTTAATGGGCTTTATTTTACACTTTTATATTATTTTTGGGACTAACCTATTAACCGGAGGCCCAACCCAGATTGCTATTTTTTTGCCTATTTTAGTGTTTCGTAGAAAAGGAATATCAAACGGAGTCCAAACAGAATGAAACCTACGGGAACGTGATTTTTGGAACAAATCTGATCCACAGGACTTGGAGTGGACGTCAAGCAATCAACGAGGCGGCCACGAGACAGGGGGGCGCGCCCTCCCCCCTCGTGGGCCCCTCGTTGCTCCATCGACCTACTTCTTCCTCATATATATATATTGACATACACCGAAAACATCCAGGAGCACCACAAAACCCTATTTCCACCACCGCAACCTTCTGCACCCAAGAGATCCCATCTTGGGGCCTTTTCCAGAGCTCCTTCGAAGGGGGCATTGATCACGGAGGGCCTCTACATCAACTCCATGTCCTCTTCGATGATGTGTGAGTAGTTTACCTCAGACCTTCGGGTCCATAGCTAGTAGATAGATGGCTTCTTCTCTCTCTTTGGATCTCAATACAAAGTTCTCCTCGATTCTCTTGGAGATCTATTCGATGTAATCTTCTTTCACGGTGTGTTTGTCGAGATCTGATGAATTGTGGGTTTATGATCAAGTTTATCTATGAACAATATTTGAATCTTCTCTGAATTCTTTTATGTATGATTGGTTTATCTTTGCAAGTCTTCGAATTATCAGTTTGGTTTGGCCTACTAGATTGATTTTTCTTGCAATGCGAGAAGTGCTTAGTTTTGGGTTCAATCTTGCGGTGCTCGATCCCAGTGACAGAAAGGGAAATGACACGTATTATATTGTTGCCATTGAGGATAAAAAGATGGGGTTTACATCATATTGCATGAGTTTATCCCTCTACATCATGTCATCTTGCTTAAGGCGTTACTCTGTTCTTATGAACTTAATACTCTAGATGCATGCTGGATAGCGGTTGATGTGTGGAGTAATAGTACGTAGTAGATGCAGGGAGGTGTCGGTCTACTTGTCACGGACATGATGCTGATGACCCATGGTCTCCAACATATCTATAATTTTTGATTGCTCCATGCTATGATATTATCTATTTTGGATGTTAATGGACTTTATTTTACACTTTTATATCATTTTTGGGACTAACCTACTAACCGGAGGCCCAACCCAAATTGCTGTTTTTTGCCTATTTTAGAGTTTCGCCGAAAAGGAATATCAAACGGAGTCCAAACGGAATGAAACCTTCGGGAATGTGATTTTCTCAACATATGTGACCCAGGAGACTTGGAGTGGGCGTCAAGAAACAAACGAGGAGGCCACGAGGCAGGGGGCGCGCCTACCCCCTGGGCGCGCCCTCCACCCTCGTGGGCCCCTTGTTGCTCCACCGATGCACTTCTTCCTCCTATATATATCCACGTACCCCCCCAAACATCCAGGAGCACCACGAAAACCTAATTCCACCGCCGCAACCTTCTGTACCCGAGAGATCCCATCTTGGGGCCTTTTCCGGAGCTCCGCCTGAGGGGGCATTGATCACGGAGGGCCTCTACATCAATTCCATGGCCTCTCCGGTGATGTGTGAGTAGTTTACTCCAGACCTTCAGGTCCATAGTTATTAGCTAGATGGCTTCTTCTCTCTCTTTGGATCTCAGTACAAAGTTCTCCTTGATTCTCTTGGAGATCTATTCGATGTAATCTTCTTTTGTGGTGTGTTTGTCGAGATCCGATGAATTGTGGGTTTATGATCCAGATTATCTATGAACAATATTTGATTCTTCTTTGAATTATTTTATGTATGATTGGTTTATCTTTGCAAGTCTCTTCGAATCATCAGTTTGTTTTGGCCTACTAGATTGATCTTTCTTGCAATAGGAGAAGTGCTTAGCTTTGGGTTCAATCTTGCGGTGCTCGATCCCAGTGACAGAAAGGGAAACAACACGTATTGTATTGTTGCCATCGAGGATAAAAAGATGGGGTTTATATCATATCGCATGAATTTATCCCTCTACATCATGTCATCTTGCTCAAGGCGTTACTCTGTTCTTGTGAACTTAATACTCTAGATGCATCCTGGATAGCGGTCGATGTGTGGAGTAATAGTAGTAGATGCAGAATCGTTTCGGTCTACTTGTCACGGACGTGATGCCTATATACATGATCATACCTAGATATTCTCATAATTATTTGCTTTTCTATCAATTGCTCGACAGTAATTCGTTTACCCACCGTAATACTTATGCTCTTGAGAGAAGCCACTAGTGAAACCTATGGCCCCCGGGTCTATCTTCCATCATATTAATCTTCCAACACTTAGCTATTTCTATTGCCGTTTATTTTACTTTGCATCTTTATTTATCTTTATTATAAAAATACCAAAAATATTATCTTATCATATCTATTAGATCTCACTCTCGTAAGTGTCCGTGAAGGGATTTACAACCCCTTTATCGCGTTAGTTGTGAGGTTCTTATTTTTTTGTGTAGGTGCGTGGGACTCGAGTGTCATCTCCTACTGGATTGATACCTTGGTTCTCAAAAACTGAGGGAAATACTTACGCTACTTTACTGCATCACCCTTTCCTCTTCAAGGGAAAACCAACGCAGTGCTCAAGAGGTAGCAAGAAGGATTTCTGGCGCCATTGCCGGGGAGATTCGCGCCAAGTTAAGTCAAGATTTGACTCCCGACAACGAGCCATTTTTGGCGCCGTTGCCGGGGAGTCTACGCACAAGTCAAGACATACCAAGTACCCATCACAAACTCTTATCCCTCGCATTACATTATTTGCCATTTGCCTCTCATTTTCCTCTCCCCCACTTCACCCTTGCCGTTTTATTCACCCTCTCTTTTTCCGTTCTCCTCTTTTTCGATTGATTTTTGTTTGCTCGTGTGTTGGATTGCTTGCTTGTCACGATGGCTCAAGACAATACTAAATTGTGTGACTTTTCCAATACCAGCAACAATGATTTTCTTAGCATTCCGATTGCTCCTCCTACCGATGCTGAATCTTGTGAAATTAATGCTGCTTTGTTGAATCTTTTCATGAAAGACCAATTCGCCGGCCTTCCTAGTGAAGATGCCGCTACCCATCTAAACAACTTTGTTGATTTGTGTGATATGCAAAAGAAGAAAGATGTGGATAATGATATTGTTAAACTTAAGCTATTTCCGTTTTCGCTTAGAGATCATGCTATAGCTTGGTTTTCATCTTTACCTAAAAATAGTATTGATTCATGGAATAAGTGCAAAGATGCTTTTATCTCTAAGTATTTTCCTCCCGCTAAAATCATCTCTCTTAGAAACGATATTATGAATTTTAAGCAAGTTGATCATGAACATGTTGCACAATCTTTGGATAGGATGAAATTAATGATCCGTAATTGCCCTACACATGGTTTGAATCTTTGGATGATTATACAATTTTTTATGCCGGATTGAATTTTGCTTCTAGAAATCTTTTAGATTCGGCCGCGAGAGGCACTTTTCTGGAATCACTTTAGGAGAAGCTACCAAACTCCTAGATAATATTATGGTTAATTATTCTCAATGGCACACTGAAAGATCTACTAGTAAAAAAGTGCATGCGATAGAAGAAATTAAAGTTTTGAGTGGAAAGATGGATGAACTTATGAATTTTTTTGCTAATAAGAGTGCTCCTACTAATCCTAATGATATGCCTTTGTCTACCTTGATTGAGAATAATAAGGAATCTATGGATGTGAATTTTGTTGGTAGGAATAATTTTGGTAACAACACATATAGAGGAAATTTTAATTCTAGGCCGTTTCCTAGTAATTCCTCTAATAATTATGGTAATTTCTATAATAATTCTTATGGAAATTATAATAAGATTCCCTCTGATTTTGAATCTATTATTAAAGAATTTATTACTTCGCAAAAGAGTTTCAATGCTTTGCTTGAAGAAAAATTTCTTAAGGTTGATGAATTGGCTAGGAACGTTGATAGAATTTCTCTTGATGTTGATTCTTTGAAACTTAGATCTATTCCACCTAAGCATGATATCAATGAGTCTCTCAAAGCCATGAGAATTTCCACTGACGAGTGCAAAGAAAGAGCCGCTAGGATGCGTGCTAAGAAAGATTGCTTTGTGAAAGCGTGTTCTTCTAGTTTCTATGAAAATAAAGATGAAGATCTAAATTTTTTTGATGTGTCTCCTATTAAATCTTTGTTTTGAAATATGAATCTTGATAATGATGGGACTAAATATGATCCACCTTTACCTAGAAGGCATTCCAAAAATTCGGAGTTTTTAGATCTTGATGCAAAAATTGGTAAAAGTGGGATGGAAGAGGTCAAAACTTTAGATATCAATGAACCCACTATTTGGAATTTCAAGGAATTTAATTATGATAATTGCTCTTTGATAGATTGTATTTCCTTGTTGCAATCCATGCTAAATTCTCCTCATGCTTATAGTCAAAATAAAGCTTTTACTAAACATATCGTTGATGCTTTGATGCAATCTTATGAAGAAAAATTTGAGTTGGAAGTTTCTATCCCTAGAAAACTTTATGATGATTGGGAACCTACTATTAAAATTAAAATTAAAGATCATGAATGTTATGCTTTGTGTGATTTAGGTGCTAGTGTTTCCACGATTCCGAAAACTTTATGTGATTTGCTAGGATTCCGTGAATTTGATGATTGTTCTTTAAACTTGCACCTTGCGGATTCCACTATTAAGAAACCTATGGGAAGAATTAATGATGTTCTTATTGTTGCAAATAGGAACTATGTGCCCGTAGATTTCATTGTTCTTGACATAGATTGCAATCCTTCATGTCCTATTATTCTTGGTAGACCTTTCCTTAGAACGATTGGTGCAATTATTGATATGAAGGAAGGAAATATTAAATTCCAATTTCCGTTAAGGAAAGGCATGGAAAATTTCCCTAGAAATAAAATTAAATTACCATATGAATCTATTATGAGAGCCACTTATGGATTGCCTACCAAAGATGGCAATACCTAGATCTATCCTTGCTTTTATGCCTAGCTAGGGGCGTTAAACGATAGTGCTTGTTGGGAGGCAACCCAATTTTATTTTTATTCCTTGCTTTTTTCTCCTGTTTAGTAATGAATAAAATTATCTAGCCTCTATTTTGGTTGTGTTTTTTGTGTTTAATTAGTGTTTGTGCCAAGTAGAACCGTTGGGAAGACTTGGGGAAAGTCTTTTTGATCTTGCTGTAAAAAACAGAAACTTTAGCGCTCACGAGAATTGCTGACATTTTTATTTGGAAAGTTATATTTAGTTAATTCTTTTTGCAGATTATTAATAGATAAATTCCTCACGTCCAGCAATTTATTTTAGAATTTTTGGGGTTACAGAAATTTGCGTTAGCTACAGATTACTACAGACTGTTCTGTTTTTGACAGATTCTGTTTTTCGTGTGTTGTTTGATTATTTTGATGAATCTATGGCTAGTAAAAGAGTTTATAAACCATAGAGAAGTTGGAATATATTAGGTTTAACACCAATATAAATCAATAATGAGTTCATTACAGTACCTTGAAGTGGTGTTTTGTTTTCTTTCGCTAACGGAGCTCACGAGATTTTCTATTTAAGTTTTGTGTTGTGAAGTTTTCAAGTTTTGGGTAAAGGTTTGATGGATTATGGAACAAGGAGTGGCAAGAGCCTAACCTTGGGGATTACCATGGCACACCATGGTAAAATTAAAGGACACCAAAAAGCCAAAGCTTGGGGATGCCCCGGAAGGCATCCCCTCTTTCGTCTTCATCTATCGGTAACTTTACTTGGAGCTATATTTTTATTCACCATATGATATGTGTTTTGCTTGGAGCGTCTTGTCTTTGCTTTTTAGTTTACCACAATCATCCTTGCTGTACACACCTTTTGATATAGACTCACATGATTTTAAATTTATTAGAATACTCTATGTGCTTCACTTATATCTTTTGAGCCATATAGTTTTTGCTCTAGTGCTTCACTTATACCTCTTAGAGCACGTCAGTGGTTTTATTTTATAGAAATAATTGATCTCTCATGCTTCACTTATATTATTTTGAGAGTCCTTTAGAACAACATGGAAATTTTCTTTTAGGAATAATATAAAAACTTCCATAGAAGTGCATTGAATACTATGAGAAGTTTGATACTTGATAATTGTTTTGAGATATGGAGATGGTGATATTAGAGTCATGCTAGTTGAGTACTTGTGAATTTGAGAAATACTTGTGTTGAAGTTTGTGATTCCCGTAGCATGCACATATGGTGAACCGTTATGTGACGAAGTCGGAGCATGATTTATTTATTGATTGTCTTCCTTATGAGTGGCGGCCGGGGACGAGCGATGGTCTTTTCCTACCAATCTATCCCCCTAGGAGCATGCGCGTAATACTTTGTTTCGATAACTAATAGATTTTTGCAATAAGTATGTGAGTTCTTTATGACTAATGTTAAGTGATACGTCTCCAACGTATCTATAATTTTTGATTGCTCCATGCTATATTATCTACTGTTTTGGGCAATATTGGGCTTTATTATCCACTTTTATATTATTTTTTGGGACTAACCTATTAACCGGAGGCCCAGCCCAGAATTGCTGTTTTTTGCCTATTTCAGTGTTTTGAAGAAAAGGAATATCAAATGGAGTCGAAATGGAACGAAATCAACTAGAGAAGTTATTTTTGGAAGGAAAGCTACCGGATGGACTTGGACCCCACGCAGGAGCCAAGGGAGGTGCTCACGAGGGTGGGGGGCGCACCCCCTGCCTCGTGGGGCCCCCAAAGCTCCTCCGACGTACTTCCTGCACCCATATATACCTACGTATCCTAAAACTTCCAGAACAGACAATAGATCAGGAGTTCCGCCGCCAGAAGCCTCCGTAGCCACCGAAAACCAATCTAGACCCGTTCCGGCACCCTGCCGGAGGGGGCAATCCCTCTCTGGTGGCCATCTTCATCATCTCGGTGCTCTCCATGACGAGGAGGGAGTAGTTCTCCCTCGGGGTTGAGGGTATGTACCAGTAGCTATGTGTTTGATCTCTCTCTCTCTCTCTCTCTCTCTCTCGTGTTCTTGAGGTGATACGATCTTGATGTATCGCAAGCTTTGCTATTATATTTGGATCCTATGATGTTTCTTCCCCCCTCTACTCTCTTGTAATGGATTGAGTTTCCCCTTTGAAGTTATCTTATCGGATTGAGTCTTTAAAGATTTGAGAACACTTGATGTATGTCTTGTCGTGCGTATCTGTGGTGACAATGGGATATCACGTGATTCACTTGATGTATGGTTTGGTGATCAACTTGCGGGTTCTGCCCATGAACCTATGCATAGGGGTTGGCACACGTTTTCGTCATGATTCTCCAATAGAAACTTTGGGGCACTCTTTGAGGTTCTATGTGTTGGTTGAATAGATGAATCTGAGATTGTGTGATGCATATCGTATAATCATTCCCACATATACTTGAGGTGACATTGGAGTATCTAGGTGACACTAGGGTTTTGGTTGATTTGTGTCTTAAGGTGTTATTCTAGTACGGACTCTAGGGCTGTTTGTGACACTTATAGGAATAGCCCAACGGATTGAATGGAAAGAATAACTTTGAGGTGGTTTCGTACCCTACCATAATCTCTTCGTTTGTTCTCCGCTATTAGTGGCTTTGGAGTGACTCTTTGTTGCATGTTGAGGGATAGTTATGTGATCCAATTATGTTATTATTGTTGAGAGGACTTGCACTAGTGAAAGTATGAACTCTAGGCCTTGTTTCAACACATTGAAATACCGTTTATGCTCACTTTTATCATTCGTTACCTTGCTGTTTTTATATTTTCAAATTACAAAAACTATTATCTACCATCCATATACCACTTGATCACCATCTCTTCGCCGAACTAGTGCACCTATACAATTTACCATTGTATTGGGCGTGTTGGGGACACAAGAGACTCTTCGTTATTTGGTTGCAGGGTTGCTTGAGAGAGACCATCTTCATCCTACGCCTCCTACGGATTGATAAACCTTAGGTCATCCACTTGAGGGAAATTTGCTACTGTCCTACAAACCTCTGCACTTGGAGGCCCAACAACGTCTACAAGAAGAAGGTTGTGTAGTAGACATCAATCTCTTTTCTAGCACCGTTGCCGAGGAGGTGAGTGCTTGAAGGTATGTCTTTAGATCTTGCAATCGAGTCTTTTAGTTTCTTGTTTTAGCACTAGTTTAGTTTATAAAAGAAAATTACAAAAAAATGGAACTAAGGGTACCTCATATGCTTCATCTTTTTAATATCTATCATGAAAATAAGGACTCTGATAATTGTGCTCATTTGCTAGAGGAAGAATGCATTAGAATGTTTGGCACTAAATCTTTGAATGATGAGCATGATTGCAATGTTGTTAGTATGAATTCCTTGAATATCCATGATGCTAATGATATGCAAAGCCACAAGCTTGGGGAAGCTATGTTTGATGAAGATGATATTTTTTGTCCCCCAAGTTTTGATGAGCAAATTTATTATGATGAAAGCA
Source organism: Triticum aestivum (assembly GCF_018294505.1). Taxonomy (NCBI): domain Eukaryota; kingdom Viridiplantae; phylum Streptophyta; class Magnoliopsida; order Poales; family Poaceae; genus Triticum; species Triticum aestivum. Next base: position 493,291,260 of record NC_057809.1, on the reverse strand, counting down.
TGCCTCCTATCTATGATGATTATTGTGATGACACATATGCTTTAAAGAATAACGATAACCATGAAACTTGTCATCTTGATCTTAATTTTCAATCACATGATTGTTATTTTGTTGAGTTTGCTCCCACTATTATTCATGAGAAGAATTTTGCTTGTGTGGAGAGTAGTAAATTTTCTATGCTTGTAGATCATGAAAAGAATGCTTTAGGTGCTGGTTATATTGTTGAATTCATTCATGATACTACTGAAAATTATTATGAGGGAGGAAAATATGCTTGTAGGAATCGCAATAATATCAAGTTTCCTCTTTATGTGCTTATAGTTTTGAAGTAATTCTTGTTTTGCCCTCCTATGCTAGTTGATTATTGTTCCCACAAGTTGTTTGCTCACAAAATCCCTATGCATAGGAAGTGGATTAGACTTAAATGTGTTAGTCATATTCTTCATGATGCTCTCTTTATGTTACAATTCTTATCTTTTATATGAGCATCATTGAAATCATCATGCCTAGCTAGGGGCGTTAAACGATAGCGCTTGTTGGGAGGCAACCCAATTTTATTTTTGTTCCTTGCTTTTGTTCCTGTTTAGTAATAAATAATTCATCTAGCCTCTGTTTAGATGTGGTTTTATGTGTTTAATTAGTGTTTGTGCCAAGTAGAACCGTTGGGAAGACTTGGGGAAAGTCTTGTTGATCTTGCTGTAAAAAACAGAAACTTTAGCGCTCACAAGAATTGCTGCCATTTTTATTGGAGAGTGCTATTTAGTTAATTCCTTTTGCAGATGATTAATAGATAAATTACTCAGGTCCAGCAATTTATTTTGGAATTTTTGGGGTTCCATAAGTATACGTTTGATCCAGATTACTACAGACTGTTCTGTTCTTGACAGATTCTGTTTTCTATGTGTTATTTGCTTATTTTGATAAATCTAGGAGTAGTATCGGAGGGTATGAACCATAGATAAGTTGGAATACAGTAGGTTTAACACCAATATAAATAAAGAATGATTTCATTACAGTACCTTGAAGTGGTGATTTATTTTCTTATACTAACGGAGCTCACGAGTTTTCTACTTTAAGTTTTGTGTTGTGAAGTTTTCAAGTTTTGGGTAAAGATTTGATGGATCATGGATGTAACGCCCTCGATGCGGCTATATCTCCTACGTGTCGAAGCACGACTTAGAGGCATAACCGCATTGAGGGCGTTACAAGTTGGTAATCAGAGCCTTCCCCGACCTTAGGAGCCCCCTGCTTGATCGAATCGCTGGCGTTGTTGAGTCTAGAAAAATGTTTTAAGTCATTTAGGATTATATATATCAAAGAGTAGGACTTCTTTTTACTCCTCAGTCCCTTCGTCGCTCTGGTGAGGCATCTTGATGTAGAGTTTTAACTCTTCTCTTCTCAAATTTTCACTATTTTTTTAGGATCACGCGGGTATCTTGGAATTGTTCAGATGGTTTTGTGACGAGAACATTGTTCTTGGTGCCTCCTGACATTTAGGGGTTGTGGCAGTGTCCCAGGGAGTTGAGCTCCGAGGTGTTGTCGTCAAAATTTTATCGTTGCAATTCTGGAATACCTGAGTTTCGCCTACATCGAAAATCTCTTTTATGCAGTTGTTGGTGAGATAACCTCGACGCCACCCAGTACTGGGGCGGGAGTTCGGGAGTATCGCCATAACTCGTATAACGGATGCTTTTCGAAGGTTGAGGTAAATGAAGGTTTCTTGGTTATGTGTTGAAGGATGGATACAACTAGATGTAGGATTTGCTAGCTTTAGGTGAGATATTATGCTTCCCCTGTATCCCCAACACCTGATTGCATAACCGGGAAAGGTTCAGGAGTTTTATAGGTGGGAATTCATGTAGCTCTAGAATTTCTTCCGCGGATATTTGGTTTGTGATTGGGTAATCCTCACCAAGTATTTGTTCATGTCCGTACCTTGTTGTTTTATTCTTCTACCTCTATCTAAGTGGCTTCGCAATTTATGGAAGTGTGACCATTTCAAATTGGAATGCATTCGTTCATTTTGTTCGGATGTTAAGACTATATGTTGCAATTTCTATCCATTTGATTCAGCTTGAATATATATCTGTCAAGATGCTAACGGATGGCACCCTCTCCAGGATGGCTCCTCCAACACCCATGACTCCGAATCCTGATCCGCCACCACCACCTCCACCTCCGGAGGCATGGCAAGTTGTGATGGCCGCTACCAATGCAAACACGCAGCTAATCATGCAACTCTTGCAAGAGCGCAACCAAGGGAATCATGGCCATGGCAACAATCGGAATCAGTTTGCTACACTCAACCAGTTCCTCGCTAACCAGCCAAAGACCTTCAGCAACTGTGTCGAGGCAACAGACGCTGATGATTGGCTCGTGGATATCTGCAAGCATTTCGAGTGCAGCAACGTCAGGCCTGAGGACTTTGTCAAGTTTGCCTCCTTCCAACTCAAAGACCAAGCTGCAGAATGGTTTCAGCAATACAAAGATTCCAGAGGAGGCCGTGTGATTACCTAGGATGAATTCCATCAAGACTTCAAAGCTCACCACATTCCTTAGAGTGTTGTTGAGAGTAAGCGTGAGGAATTCCGCAACCTGAAGCAAGGCAGTCTGTCTGTTTACCAGTACAACATCATGTTCCAGAAGCTCGCTCGTTTCGCCAAGCAGGACGTCCCCGATGAGAAGAGCATGATTTATCAGTTCAGGGGTGGCCTCAGAGAAGATCTCCAACTTGCTCTCGTGCTTTTCGAGCCTCAGAAGTACGATGAGTTTTACAACATGGCACTGAAACAAGAGACTGCGCAGCTGAAGTGCGATGCTTCCAAGAAGCGAGTCAGAGATGCAACTTCTTCTTCCTCAACTCAAGTCGCAACTAAGCAGCAAAAGTATTGGTTGCCTCCTCCTCCTCCGTTCCGTCAGCCTTATCAGCAGAAGAGCAAAGGTGTCAATGGATCTTCCCACCCACCCAACCTAGGCTTTCAGAACAAGACTTCGTCTCAAGCTCCAAGATCAAGTGCTTCGTATCACCGTCCGCTCTTGGAGGTCACGTGCAACAAGTGTCAGCAGAAGGGTCACTATGCCAACAAATGCTTCAATCAGAGGTGTCTTCCTCCTCCTCCTCCTCCTATGAGATCTGCCAGCACCGCAGTGGTCAAGCATAATCCCAAGCACGCGAAGGTCAACTTGTTGAACGCAGCTCAGGCAGAGGACTCATCAGATGTGATTATGGGTAACCTTCCTGTTAACGATGTTCCTGCAAAAGTACTTTTTGATACTGGAGCATCGCTTTGTTTCATGTCAAAGCCATTTTTTGCCAAGAATGAATTCGTTTCTTCTCATTTGGGCAAATCTATGGATATCGTTTCTCCCGGCAAACGTTTGAGTGCCAGTTTGGAGGTTCCAGATGTTACTATCACGTTGGGCGACTATAAGTTTCTTTCTTCCACAATGGTCCTCGGTAACTCAGATATTGATCTTATTCTTGGAATGGACTGGCTTTCTAAGCACAAGGCTCAGCTTGATTGTGCTGCCAGGCAGATTTAATTGACTCGTTCGTCTAAGGATGTAATTGTCTTTGCCGCAAGGGATGATACCATCCGTCTGTTTTCTCTCAATGAGAAGGGCGAGCTGGATGCCATCTCTCAAATTCCAGTCGTTTGCGAATATCAAGACGTCTTTCCAGAAGAGCTTCCAGGAATGCCTCCGCACCGGCCAGTTGAATTCGTCATCGATCTTGAGCCTAGCATGGAACCTGTTTGCAAACGTCCTTACAAGTTTGGCCCTGAAGAGTTGAAGGAGCTGAAGAAGCAACTCGATATTCAAGAGCGTATGGGTCTCATACAACCAAGTGCTTCTCCGTGGGGTTGTGGAGTTCTTTTCGTCAAGAAGAAGGATGGAACGGACCGACTTTGTGTCGACTATCGTCCATTGAACAAGAAGACCATAAAGAACAAGTACCCACTTCCCAACATCAATGAGCTTTTAGAACAACTCAAAGGTGCTCAAGTATTCTCCAAGCTTGATCTCCGTATGGGCTATCATCAGATTCGCATTCGTGAAGAAGATATCCCTAAGACAGCATTCAGAACAAGCTATGGTTCATATGAATACACGGTCATGTCTTTCGGCCTTGTCAACGCTCCGCCAACATTCTCTCGCATGATGAACTTCATCTTCAACGCCTACACAAATGACTTCATCTTGGTCTACCTCGATGACATTTTGGTCTTTTCCAAGAACAAGGAGGATCATGCCAAGCATTTGCGTTTGGTGCTGGATAAACTCATAGAACATCAGTTCTATGCGAAGTTTTCAAAGTGCGAGTTTTGGCTCGATGAGGTTCTCTACCTTGGGCATATCATTTCTGCCAAGGGCATAGCGGTGAATCCTGAGAAGGTGTCTGCAATTATGAATTGGGAACCACCTCAGAACGTGAAGCAACTCCGCAGCTTCCTTGGGCTCGCAAGCTATTGTCAAAGGTTCGTCGAGAACTTCTCAAAGATCGCGAAGCCTCTTTCCAACCTTCTCCGGAAGCACGTCAAGTACGTTTGGTCTCCTGCATGTGACATCGCTTTCAACACCCTGAAAGAGAAGTTAGTCACTGCTCCAGTTCTGACTCCTCCTGATGAATCCAAACCGTTCGAGGTCTTCTGTGATGCTTCCCTTCAAGGTCTTGGTGCAGTGTTGATGTAAGAGAAGAAAGTTGTGGCCTATACCTCTTGCTAGTTGAAGCCCAACGAAAAGAACTACCCCACTCATGACCTCAAGTTGGCGGCAGTTGTCCATGCTCTTTTAACTTGGAGACATCTCTTATTGGGAAGAAAAGTGGACATCTTCACTGATCATAAGAGTCTCAAGTACATCTTCACTCAGCCTAATCTCAACCTCAGGTAGACTCGTTGGGTCCAAATGATTCAAGAGTATAATCCAAGTATCGAATATACTCCAGGCAAGGCCAATGTAATTGCTGATGCATTGAGCAGGAAGGCTTACTGCAACAGTTTGATTCTCAAGCCTTACCAACCCGAGCTTTGTGAAGCTTTCCGCAAACTCAATCTGCAAGTTGTTCCTCAAGGATTTCTGGCCAACCTCAAAATCTCTCCTACTTTGGAAGATCAGATTCGTGAGGCTCAACTTCTTGATGCTATGGTGGAGAAGGTGAAGATTGGGATTGCCAAGAGTCAACCCAAGTAGAAGTGATATTGCCTTGATGACAAGGATACTCTATTCTTCGAGGATCACATTGTTGTGCCTAAAGGTGACCTTCGTAAAGTCATTATGGACGAGGCTCACAATTCACTCCTCTCTATTCACCCTGGTAGTACAAAGATGTACCATGATCTCAAGCAGTCATATTGGTGGACTCGAATGAAGGGAGATTGCTTAGTTCGTGAATGAATGTGATGTCTGCAGAAGAGTGAAGGTAGAACACCAACGACCAGCTGGTCTCCTCCAACCTCTTGCAATTATAGAATGGAAGTTTGACCACATTGAGATGGACTTCATGACTGGATTTCCAAAGTCCAAGCGTGGCAATGATGCTATCTTCATTGTCATCGACAAACTCACTAAAGTGGCTCATTTTCTTCCTATCAAAAAATCTATCACAACAGCTTAGTTGGCAGAGCTATATACCTCCAGGATTGTCTCTCTACACGGCATTCCGCACTTGATATCTTTAGATCGTGGCAGCATCTTTACCTCCAAGTTCTGGGATTCCTTTCAGAAGGCCATGGGCACCAACATTCGCTTCAGCACAACTTTTCATCCTCAAACCAGTGGCCAAGTCGAGTGAGTCAATCAAATTCTTGAAGATATGCTCAGGGCTTGCGTCATCTCTTTCGGTATGAAGTGGGAAGATTGTCTTCCATATGCCGAGTTCTCCTACAACAACAGCTTCCAAGCGAGTTTGGGAAAGGCCCCATTTGAGATTATCTATGGCAGAAAGTGCCGTACTCCTCTTAACTGGTCAAAGACTGGTGAACGTCAACTTCTGGGAAATGACTTGATCACAGAGGCAGAAGAGATGTGCAAAGTCATTCGTGATAATCTCAAAGCCGCGCAATCTCGTCAGAAGAGTTACTATGATAGCAAGCATCGTGACTTGGCTTTCGAGATTGGAGACCATGTCTACCTCCGCGTCTCTCCAATGAAAGGTACTCGTCGCTTCGGTATCAAAGGGAAGCTTGCCCCTAGATACGTGGGTCCTTTCAAGATCATCAACAAAAGAGGCAATCTCGCCTATCAACTTGAGCTTCCATCCAACTTTGCAAACGTGCACGACGTGTTTCATGTCTCTCAACTCCGCAAGTGTTTCAAGACTCCTGACCGCACCATCAACTTCGAAGAGATTGATCTCCAAGAAGACCTATCTTATCGTGAGCACCCCGTTGCTATTCTTGAAGAAACTGAGCGCAAGACTCGCAACAAGTCTATCAAATTCCTCAAAGTCAAGTGGTCACATCATTCCGACAATGAAGCCACCTGGGAACATGAGGATCACCTCCGTTCTGAGTACCCGGAGTTTTTCTAGTCCTAGATCTTGGGACGAGATCCTTTCGTAGTGGTGGAGTGTTGTAACACCCCAGATGTAACCTACCTTCATTGTATTCCAACTCTTGCCTTTTCCGACACTAAGTTATTCTATTTCCTCATTATTGGGTTTTTGTCTTCATGTGTTTTTGTCTTTGTCATGCATCTCATATCATGTCATCATGTGCATCGCATTTGCATACATGTTCGTCTCATGCATCCGAGCATTTTCCCCGTTGTCCGTTTTGCATTCCGGCGCTCCTATGTCCTCCGGTGTCACTTTCTACCTCTTTTTCGTGTCCGGGTGTTAAACGTTTTCGGATCGGACCGAGACTTGCCAAGCGGCCTTGGTTTACTACCGGTAGACCGCCTGTCAAGTTTCGTGCCATTTGGACTTCGTTTGATACTCCAACGGTTAACCGAGGGACCGAAAAGGCCTAGTGTGTGTTGCAGCCCAACACCCTTCCAAAGTGGCCCAAAACCCACCTAAACCTCCTCCATCACCTAGGCCGTTCGATCACGATTGCGTGGCCGCAAACCGTGCTCCATTTGGAGACTCCTAGCTCCCTCTACCTCTATAAATAGGCCTCCCCTCGAAATTTTCGGATCTCTCCACCCCTAACCCTAGAAAACCCGCTCCTCCGCCGGTCGGACGTGTCTGTCTCCGGCCGGATAATGTACGCCGCCTCCGCCGCCCAACCAGGAGCCGCCAAGTGGCATCTCGGTGCCCACCGCCGCCACGGCCCGCAAGGCCCGCCGCGGGCTCTCCCTGGCCCGACGCGAGCGGCGCCCCGCGCCTCTTCCTCCGCGGCCGCGCCGCCGCACTGAGCTAACGCCGGCCACCGCACCCTCGCCACTGACCTTGCCGCCCCACCAGAACGCCAACCCCGCCACCTCTTCCGCGCCACCAATCGGCGCCGGCGACCGCGCCCGACCACCACGACGCCGCGCCCGCCGTCCACATCTCCGGCCGGAGCTCCCCAAGTCCGGCGACGTTCTCGGCGACTCTGGCGACCCCTTTTTCCGGTGAACTCCGAGTTGCTACAGTGCCGGCCCGGCTGGATCCAGATCTGAAATGGAGATGGTTGACTTTTTTGCCAGAAACCCTAGCTTTTTATGCATACTTTGACGCATCATAACTTCATCACCGTCGCTCCGATTTGTGCGTGTAGCATATCAAAATGTTCTTCTCGACGAGTACTTCATTTCATCTCATTGCATCATTTTCATTTGAGCTCATCTTGATGCCCGAAATGCTGTTGGAAGAGGGCTATGTGATGATAGTTTCAGATCTGTTTCAGCAAATGCACTTTTGTCATTTTTGCCATGATTAATGTGTGCATGCTATGATCCTGAGCTCTACATGTGTTTTGAAGTAGGCCATGTCATCTTTACTGGGTGTATGCCATGTATTTTTGTGATCCCTATGGTGACTAGCACAAGCATGCAAAGTAGCTTACTTAATGTTGGTGATTTCAGGGACTTAGAAATATTCTAAGTCATTGCCCTGCTGTAATTTTTATGCCATATGTTCATGTTGATACCTAGTGATCCGTGCCTCTTTTGAGCATGATCAGTAAGGATTTTTTGGAGATATTGTGGTGCTCTATCCATCCATGTCTTTGTTTGCATTTATGGAGCACCCTAGATTGATTCAATCGAGCTCTACTTTTGTTATAAAATGTTCCTGGCAGATTGTTAACATGTTTAGCAATTTTGCCGAGCTTGTTGTAGTTGATCCGTTCATGCTATGTTGTTGTTCTTGCCATGTCTAGCTTCTATGCCATGTCTACTTGCTGGGTGTATGCTTAGCTTATCATGCCATGCTTTGTGGTGAGTGCATCGAGCTCATAAACATGCCTACTTGATAACTGTTTTGCATGCTCCAGTTTTTCACTAAGTCTGAATCTATTATCGTTAATTGCTATGTTCACATGGTTTTTTTGACCATGCTATGTTCACATGGTTGCAATTGCATTTTCCAATCCCTTTTGGCTTATGGTCAGTAAGGGACTTTTGTTGTATGCTTTGAGTAGATTCATTCCATGCTTTGCTTTGCCATGATGTGTTCCTGTGTCATGTAGTTATCGTGCTCTAAACATTGCTTCCTGATGTTAAATTCCTGACTTGCTGTTAATTTCACTAAGTCTGTAACCTGTTATCTTTTACACTTTTTCCATGCTTGTTTGAACCTGTTAATAAGTGAATTAGCCGTAGCTCAGTGTTCATCTTTTGTCAAGCATCTTGAGTGGATCCCTGCCATGTATTTTGTTGCCATGTTTGAGTGCAGTAGCTTATTTATCTTGATGCATTTATAAAGCTACTTGCTGTTAATCGCAGACCGATGCCATATTTGTTTTGTTTGCCATTTCCAAACCGTGCATCCGATTCCGGTGATCTTTATATCGATTTCGATCGAAATCAACTCCTCTTTCCAGTGGCACTCTTGGATTTCCATGTTGAGGCCAGGTTCAATCATTCCTTTCCAAATCTTGCATATGCATCGCATACCGCATCCCGCATATCATGACATGTTTTGCATCATGTTGTTTGTGCATTGCACGTGGTTGATTGTGTTCCCTTTTGCTTGTTGTCTTGCTTTGGGTAGAGCCAGGAGACGAGTACGTGATCAAGGAGCCTGTTGAGTACGCTTACGAGGATCAAGCCAACTCTGAGAACTTTGCAGGCAAGATGACCATACCCTCGAAATCACTTCTATCTTTGCTTGCTAGATGCTCGCTCTTTTGCTATGCCTATGCTATGATACCTACCACTTGATTTTCATGCCTCCCATATTGCCATGTCAAACCTCTAACCCACCTTGTCCTAGCAAACCGTTGTTTGGCTATGTTACCGCTTTGCTCAACCTCTCTTATAGCATTGCTAGTTGCAGGTGAAGATTGGAGTTTGTTCCTTGTAGGAACATGTTTATTGTTGGGATATCACCATATTATCTTGTTTATCTTAATGCACCTATATACTTGGTAAAGGGTGGAAGGCTCGGCCTTATGCCTGGTGTTTTGTTCCACTCTTGCCGCCCTAGTTTCCGTCATATTGGTGTTATGTTCCCGAATTTTGCGTTCCTTACATGGTTGGGTTATAATGGGAACCCCTTGACAGTTTGCCTTGAATAAAACTCCTCCACCAATGCCCAACCTTGGTTTTACCATTCACCACCTAGCCTCTTTTTCCCTTGGGTTTCCGAAGCCTGAGGGTCATCTTTATTAAACCCCCTGGGCCAGTGCTCCTCTGAGTGTTGGTCTGAAATGGGCAGCCTACGGGGCCACCTCAGGGAAACTCGAGGGCTGGTTTTACTCCTAGCTTGACCTATCTGAGTGTGCCCTGAGAACGAGATATGTGCAGCTCCTATCGGATTTGTCGGCACATTCGGGCGGTGTTCCTGGACTTGTTTTACCATTGTCGAGATGTCTTGTAACCGGGATGCCAAGTCTGATCGGATTGTCTTGGGAGAAGGAATATCCTTTGTTGACCGTGAGAGCTTGTGATGGGCTAAGTTGGGACTCCCCTGCAGGGATTTGATCTTTCGAAAGACGTGCCCGCGGTTATGGGCAGATGGGAATTTGTTAATGTCCAGTTGTAGAAGACTTGAACATAACTTAATTAAAATGCACCAACTGCGCATGTAGCTGTGATGGTCTCTTCTCGGCGGAGTCCGGGAAGTGAACACGGTGTTGGAGTAATGTTTGATGTAGGTTGTTCTAGGATCACTTCTTGATCATATACTTTCTCGATCATGCTTTTGCCTTCTCTTCTCGCTCTCATTTGCATATGTTAGCCACCATATATGCTAGTCGCTTGCTGCAGCTCCTCCTCATACCTTTACCTTACCTATAAGCTTAAATAGTCTTGATCGCGAGGGTGTGAGATTGCTGAGTCCCCGTGACTCATAGATTCCTTCCAAAACAAGATGCAGGGATCGATGATACCATTCCAGGAGATTCAACTGAGCTCAAGTGGGAGTTCGATGAGGACTCATGACGATATTATGTGTCTTTCCCAGATGATCAGTAGTGGTGCCCAGTTGGGGCGATCGGGGACTATGTTGCATTTGGGGGTTTATCTTCATTTCGGTTCCGTAGTCGGACCTTGAGTGTTTTTGGATGAATGTAATGACTTATTTATGCATTGTGTGAAGTGGCGATTGTAAGCCAACTATGTACCTTTTCCCTTATTGTATTACATGGGTTGTTGTGAAGATTACCTCACTTGCGACATTGCTTTCAATGCGGTTATGCCTCTAAGTCATGCTTCGACACGTAGGAGATATAGCCGCATCGAGGGTGTTACAATGGAATAAGGAGTGGCAAGAGCCTAAGCTTGGGGATGCCCGAGGCACCCCAAGGTAATATTCAAGGATAGCCAAGAGCCTAAGCTTGGGGATGCCCCGGAAGGCATCCCCTCTTTCGTCTTCGTTCATCGGTAACTTTACTTAGAGCTATACTTTTATTCGCCACGTGATATATGTTTTGATTGGAGCGTCAATTTATTTTGTTAGGATTTTATTTCTGTTATCTAGAACAATGTTTTGCATCTTTTATTCCAATAAAAGTGGCATTGATATTTACTATGCCTATGTTACAAGTATACATGTTGCTGTTTGAAAACAGAAAGTTCACCGCTGTTGCAATAATTCCCTAGAAAAGTCAGAATGTGATAAAATGTTGAAACCTTTTGCATATTAAGCTATGATAAATTTACTACAGTTGGAGTTTTCTTTCATAATTTTTGGAGGTAGGGAAGTATGGATGTTGCAGCATTCTTTACAGACTATCCTGTTTAGGAAGATTGCTGTTATGTTTGCATTGTTTGCATATGTTTGCTTCTTTAATGATTCTATTTGAGGATAGGACTATTAAATATGCAGAGCCATTTAGTATGCAATGTTGAATAATAATTTTAGTGATTTGCTACAGTAGAGTATGATAAGGTTTTTGCAATGGTTTATACTAACTTATCTCACGAGTCCTTGTTGAGTTTTGTGTGGATGAAGCTTTTGAGATTTAGGGAGACCGTGATATGAGAGGAATTAAGGAGACACAAAAGCTCAAGCTTGGGGATGCCCAAGGCACACCAAGATAATATTTCAAGAAGTCTCAAGCTTCTAAGCTTGGGGATGCCCCGGTTGGCATCCCACCTTTCTTCAACAACTATCGGTTAGTTTCGGTTGATCCTAAGTTTTTGCTTCTTCACATGATGTTTGCTATTCTTAGAATGTCATTTTCTTTTGCTTTGCTTGCTGTTTGAATAAAATACCAAGATATTAAATTCTTAAATGTTAGAGAGTCTTCATATAGTTGCATAATTATTCGACTACTCATTGATCTTCACCTACATCTTTTGGAGTAGTGTGTTATTGCTCTAGTGCTTCACTTAGATTATTTTGAGAGTCTTAAATATCATGGTAATTTGCTTAAAATCCTAATATGCTAGGTATTCAAGATTAGTAAAATTTTCTTATGAGTGTTTTGAATACTAAGAGAAGTTTGATGCTTGATGATTGTTTTGAGATATGGAGGTAATAATATCAAAGTCGTGCTAGTTGAGTAGTTGTGAAATTGAGAAATGCTTGTGTTGAAGTTTGCAAGTCCCGTAGCATGCACATATGGTAAACGTTATGTGACAAATTTGAAACATGAGGTGTTATTTGATTGTCTTCCTTATGAGTGGCGGTCGGGGACGAGCGATGGTCTTTCCCTACCAATCTATCCCCCTAGGAGCATGCACGTAGTGCCGAGGTTTTTGATGACTTGTAGATTTTTGCAATAAGTATGTGAGTTCTTTATGACTAATGTTGAGTCCATGGATTATACGCACTCTCACCCTTCCATCCTTGCTAGCCTCTTCGGTACCGTGCATTGCCCTTTCTCACATTGAGAGTTGGCGCAAACTTCGCCGGTGCATCCAAACCCCGTGATATGATACGCTCTGTCACACATAAACCTCCTTATATCTTCCTCAAAACAGCCACCATACCTACCTATTATGGCATTTCCATAGCCATTCCGAGATATATTGCCATGCAACTTTCCACCATTCCGTTTATTATGACACACATCATCATTGTCATATTGCTTTGCATGATCATGTAGTTGACATCGTATTTGTGGCAAAACCACCATCCATAATTTTTCATACATGTCACACTTGATTCATCGCAATCCCGGTACACCGCCGGAGGCATTCATATAGAGTCATCTTTGTTCTAGTATCGAGTTGTAATCATTGAGTTGTAAAAAAATAGAAGTGTGATGATCATCATTATTAGAGCATTGTCCCAAGTGAGGAATAAAAAAAGAGAAAGGCCATAAAAAAGAGAAGGCCCCAAAAAAATGAGAGAAAAATAGAGAAGGGACAATGCTACTATCCTTTGCCACATTTGCGCTTCAAAGTAGCACCATGATCTTCATGATAGAGAGTCTCGTGTTTTGTCACTTTCATATACTAGTGGGAATTTTTCATTATAGAACTTGGCTTGTATATTCCAACAATGGGCCTCCTCAAGTGCCCTAGGTCTTCGTGAGCAAGCAAGTTGGATGCACACCCACTTAGTTTCTTTTGTTGAGCTTTCATACATTTATAGCTCTAGTCCATCCGTTGCATGGCAATCCCTACTCCTTGCATTAACATCAATCGGTGGGCATCTCCATATCCCATTGATTAGCCTCGTTGATGTGAGACTTTCTCCTTTTTGTCTTCTCCACATAACCCCCCTCATTATATTCTATTCCACCCATAGTGCTATATCCATGGCTCGCGCTCATGTATTGCGTGAAAGTTTATGAGTTTGAGATTACTAAAGTATGAAACAATTGCTTGGCTTGTCATCGGGGTTGTGCATGATGAGAGCATTCTTGTGTGACGAAAATGAAACATGACTAAACTATATGATTTTGTAGGGATGAACTTTCTTTGTCCATGTTATTTTGAGAAGACATAATTGCTTAGTTAGTATGCTTGAAGTATTATCATTTTTATGTCAATATGAACTTTTGTCTTGAATCTTTCGGATCTGAATATTCATACCACAATTAAGAAGAATTGCATTGAAATTATGCCAACTGGCATTCCACATCAAAAATTCTTTCTTTTATCATTTACCTACTCGAGGACGAGCAGGAATTAAGCTTGGGGATGCTTGATACGTCTCCAACGTATCTATAATTTTTGATTGCTCCATGCTATGTTATCTACTGTTTTGGGCAATATTGGGCTTTATTATCCACTTCTATATTATTTTTGGGACTAACCTATTAACCGGAGGCCCTGCCCAGAATTGCTGTTTTTTGCCTATTTCAGTGTTTCGAGGAAAAGGAATATCAAACGGAGTCGAAACGGAACGAAATCAACTGGAGAAGTTATTTTCCGAAGGAAAGCTACCGGATGGACTTGGACCCCATGTCAGGAGCCAAGGGAGGTGCTCACGAGAGTGGGGGGCGCCCCCCCCTAGGGCACGCCCCCTGCCTCGTGGGGCCCCCGAAGCTCCACCGACGTACTTCCTGCACCCATATATACCTACGTATCCTAAAACTTCTAGAACAGACAATAGATCGGGAGTTCCGCCTCCAGAAGCCTCCGTAGCCACCGAAAACCAATCTAGACCTGTTCCGGCACCCTGCCGGAGGGGGAAATCCCTCACCGGTGGCCATTTTCATCATCTCGGTGCTCTCCATGACGAGGAGGGAGTAGTTCTCCCTTGGGGCTGAGGGTATGTACCAGTAGCTATGTGTTTGATCTCTCTCTCTCTCTCTCTCGTGTTCTTGAGGTGATACGATCTTGATGTATCGCGAGCTTTGCTATTATATTTGGATCCTATGATGTTTCTTCCCCCCTCTACCCTCTTGTAATGGATTGAGTTTCCCCTTTGAAGTTATCTTATCGGATCGAGTCTTTAAAGATTTGAGAACACTTGATGTATGTCTTGCCGTGCGTATCTGTGGTGACAATGGGATATCATGTGATTCACTTGATGTATGTTTTGGTGATCAACTTGCGGGTTCCACCCATGAACCTATGCATAGGGGTTGTCACACATTTTCGTCGTGATTCTCCGGTAGAAACTTTGGGGCACTCTTTGAGGTTCTATGTGTTGGTTGAATAGATGAATCTGAGATTGTATGATGCATATCGTATAATCATACCCACAGATACTTGAGGTGACATTGGAGTATCTAGGTGACATTAGGGTTTTGGTTGATTTGCGTCTTAAGGTGTTATTCTAGTACGAACTCTAGGGATGTTTGTGACACTTATAGGAATAGCCCAACGGATTGATTGGAAAGAATAACTTTGGGGTGGTTTCGTACCCTACCATAATCTCTTCATTTGTTCTCCGCTATTAGTGGCTTTGGAGTGACTCTTTGTTGCATGTTGAGGGATAGTTATGTGATCCAATTATGTTATTATTGTTGAGAGGACTTGCACTAGTGAAAGTATGAACCCTAGGCCTTGTTTCAACGCATTTCAATACCGTCTACGCTCACTTTTATCATTCGTTACCTTGCTGTTTTTATATTTTCAGATTACAAAAACTATTATCTACCATCCATATACCACTTGTATCACCATCTCTTTGCCGAACTAGTGCACCTATACAATTTACCATTGTATTGGGTGTGTTGGGGACACAAGAGACTCTTTGTTATTTGGTTGCAGGGTTGCTTGAGAGAGACCATCTTCATCCTACGCCTCCTACGGATTGATAAACCTTAGGTCATCCACTTGAGGGAAATTTGCTACTGTCCTACAAACCTCTGCACTTGGAGGACCAACAACATCTACAATAAGAAGATTGTGTAGTAGACATCATTGAGTCCATGGATTATACGCACTCTCACCCTTCCACCATTGCTAGCCTCTTTAATACCGCACAGTTTTCACCGGTATCATACACCCACCATATACCTTCCTCAAAACAACCACCATACCTTCCTATTATGGCATTTCCATAGCCATTCCGAGATATATTGCCATGCAACTTTCCACCGTTATGTTATTATGACACGCTTCATCATTGTCATATTGCTTGCATGATCATGTAGTTGACATCGTATTTGTGGCAAAGCCACCGTTCATAATTCTTCATACATGTCACTCATGCATCATTGCACATCCCGGTACACCGCCTGAGCATTCACATAGAGTCATATTTTGTTCTAAGTATCGAGTTGTAATTCTTGAGTTGTAAGTAAATAAAGTGTGATGATCATCATTATTAGAGCATTGTCCCAAGTGAGGAAAGGATGATGGAGACTATGATTCCCCCACAAGTCGAGATGAGACTCCAGGCAAAAAAAAGAGAAAGACCATAAAAAAGGAGAAGACCCAAAAAATGAGAGAAAAAGAGAGAAGGGACAATGCTACTATCTTTTTTCCACACTTGTGCTTCAAAGTAGCACCATGATCTTCGTGATAGAGAGTCTCCTATGATATCACTTTCATATACTAGTGGGAATTTTTCATTATAGAACTTGGCTTGTATATTCCAATATGGGCTTCCTCCAAATGCCCTAGGTCTTCGTGAGCAAGAAAGTTGGATGCACACCCACTTAGTTTCTTTTGTTGAGCTTTCATATACTTATAGCTCTAGTGCATCCGTTGCATGGCAAGCCCTACTCACTCACATTGATATCTATTGATGGGCATCTCCATAGCCCGTTGATATGCCTAGTTGATGTGAGACTATCTTCTCCTTTTTGTCTTCTCCACAACCACCATTCTATTCCACATATAGTGCTATATCCATGGCTCCCGCTCAAGTGGATCACTTTCGGGGTTGTGTGAGAACATCAAAAGTTTGAGAACATCAAAAGTATGAAACAATTGCTTGGCGTGTCATCGGGGTTGTGCATGATTTAAATATTTTATGTGGTGAAGATGGATCATAGCCAGACTATATGATTTTGTAGGGATAACTTTCTTTGGCCATGTTATTTTGAGAAGACATAATTGCTTAGTTAGTATGCTTGAAGTATTACAATTTTTATGTCAATATTAAACTTTTATCTTGAATCTTTCGGATCTGAACATTCATGCCACAATAAAGAAAAATTACATTAGAAATCATTCCACATCAAAATTCCTTTTTATCATTTACCTACTCGAGGACGAGCAGGAATTAAGCTTGGGGATGCTTGATACGTCTCCAACGTATCTATAATTTTTGATTGCTCCATGCTATTATATTATCTATTTTGGATGTTAATGGGCTTTATTTTACACATATATCATTTTTGGGACTAACCTACTAACCGGAGGCCCAACCGAAATTGTTGTTTTTTTGCCTATTTTAGAGTTTCGCCGAAAAGGAATATCAAACGGAGTCCAAACGGAATGAAACCTTCGGGAATGTGATTTTCTCAACAAACGTGATCCAGGAGACTTGGAGTGGGCCTCAAGAAACAATCAAGGAGGCCACAAGGCGGGGGGCGCGCCTACTCCCTGGGCGCGCCCTCCACCCTCGTGGGCCCCTCGTTGCTCCACCGACGTACTTCTTCCTCCTATATATATCCACGTACCCCCAAGCATCCAGGAGCACCACGAAAACCTAATTCCACCGCCGCAACCTTCTATACCCGAGAGATCCCATCTTGGGGCCTTTTCCGGAGCTCCGCTGGAGGGGGCATTGATCGCGGAGGGCCTCTACATCAACTCCATGGCCTCTCCGGTGATGTGTGAGTAGTTTACTTCAGACCTTCGGGTCCATAGTTATTAGCTAGATGGCTTCTTCTCTCTCTTTGGATTTCAATACAAAGTTATCCTCGATTCTCTTGGAGATCCATTCGATGTAATCTTCTTTTGCGGTGTGTTTGTCGAGATCCGATGAATTGTGGGTTTATGATCCAGATTATCTATGAACAATATTTGATTCTTCTCTGAATTCTTTTATGTATGATTGGTTTATCTTTGCAAGTCTCTTCGAATTATCAGTTTGGTTTGGCCTACTAGTTTGATCTTTCTTGCAATAGGAGAAGTGCTTAGCTTTGGGTTCAATCTTGCGGTGCTCGATCCCAATGACAGAAAGGGAAACGACACGTATTGTATTGTTGCCATCGAGGATAAAAATATGGGGTTTATATCATATTGCATGAGTTTATCCCTCTACATCATGTCATCTTGCTTAAGGCGTTACTCTGTTCTTATGAACTTAATACTCTAGATGCATGCTGGATAGTGGTCGATGTGTGGAGTAATAGTAGTAGATGCAGAATTGTTTCGGTCTACTTGTCACGGACGTTGTCAGTGTCAAAACCGGCGGATCTTGGGTAGGGAGTCCCGAACTGTGCGTCTAAGGCGGATGGTAACAGGAGGCGGGGGACACAAGGTTTACCCAGGTTCGGGCCCTCTCGATGGAGGTAATACCCTACTTCCTGCTTGATTGATCTTGATGATATGAGTATTACAAGAGTTGATCTACCACGAGATCGTAGAGGCTAAACCCTAGAAGCTAGCCTATGATTATGATTGTTGTTGTCCTACGGACTAAACGACACTGGAGGGGGATAGGGTTACACAGAGTCGGTTACAAGGGAGGATATTACATATCCGAATTGCCAAGCTTGCCTTCCATGCAAAGGAGAGTCCCACCCGGACACGGGACGAAGTCTTCAATCTTGTATCTTCATAGTCCAACAGTCCGACCAAAGTATATAGTCTGGCTGTCCGAGGACCCCCTAATCCAGGACTCCCTCAGTAGCCCTGAACCAGGCTTCAATGACGATGAGTCCGGCGCGCAGATTGTCTTTGCATTGCAAGGTGGGTTCCTTCTCTGCATACTCCATAGAAGATTTTGAACACAAGGATCGTGTCCGAATCTGCAAAACAAATTCCACATACCACCGTAGAGAGTATATTATTCCACAAATCCAATCTGCTGACAACTTTTCATAACGTGACGTCCTGCCGTGGCCCGGTCATTATGAACCGTTTTTCCGTGCCTGCCACTGCACGTGTTGCGAGGTGGTTTCATTGGCACATCTTGTCGAAGCAGAGTTCGTGTTCCCCTTATCACGGGAGTCTCATCAATACGGGTGTGGGTAACCCAATCGTGCTTGTTAATATGACTCCTCGATTTTAGGCAAGTTCCAAACGGCCACGCGGAGGACGCTTGATATTCATCCTCTTTATAAAGGGGCCAAGGCCTGTCCTTTTCTTCTCGCGCTCGATCCTTCCCTTCCCCCACCTTGAATTCCAACACCCAAGGTTCAGGCTAAGCGCTTCGGACCTTCAATCATGTCCGGATCCGACCTCCAAGGTCGGTGGATGGCCTCTTCTGTCACAAAGGAGGACATCAAGAAGCTAAGAGAAGCCAGGTATCTGACCGCTGAAATCTCGCACAGGCTGCCCGCTCAAGGGCAGGTCATCCCCACTCCCAAACCCAATGAGAGTGTTGTATTTTTTCCCACTTCCTTCGAGGGCTAGGCTTCAGTCTTGATCCCTTTGTTAGAGGGCTTATGTTCTATTACGGGCTCGACTTCCATGATCTAGCTCTAGATTCAATCCTTCACATCTCGTCATTTATCGTCGTGTGTGAGGCCTTCCTCCGCATTACCCCGCACTTCGGCTTATGGCTTAAGACCTTCAATGTGAAGCCGAAGGTGATCGATGGTCGACACGCAGAATGCGGAGGCGCCATAATAAGCAAAGGCGTCGATGCTCCATGGCCAAAGGGTTCCTTCCCGAAGATGTCTGACTTATGGCAGCGGGAGTGGTTTTACATCACAGCTCCCCGAAGTACTAAGTGGGTAGCTGCCCCCGCCTTCCGTTCGGGCCCCCGCCACAACTGGCGTCATGGGTCAACAAGGGGCTGGACTAGGGGCCAGTTAATGACGTGCCGACATTGCAGAGTCGCATCCGAGATCTCCTCAAGAGAGATGTCAGCCTTGTTAAGGTAATGCAAGTCATGCTAGTTCGTCGGGTCCTGCCATGCCAACATCGACCTCTCCGTATGTGGGAGTTCAACCCGGAAGGACAACGAACTATTCAACAATTCTTCGGCGTGACGCTCGAAGGGATGTATGGATTGTTCTTCAGATCACGAATAAAGTGTCCGGACACCACCGAGGATGCGAGTCTAAACTGCAATCGTCCAGATACCCACGTAAGTAATTCTGCGGCCGAACACGCCGTCTTTTCATTTGTCATAACATCATTCTGAAAAAATTTCTCTTGGCCAGGACTAGATAAGAAAGGCAAAGATGATCAGGTGTTCGGCCCCCCTTCCCGAAGGCTGATACCTCTTGAGCACTGCGTTGGTTTTCCCCGAAGAGGAAGGGATGATGCAGCAAAGTAGCGTAAGCATTTCCCTCAGTTTTTGAGAACCAAGGTATCAATCCAGTAGGAGGCTACGCGCGAGTCCTTCGTACCTGCACAAAACAAATAAATCCTCGCAACCAACGTGAATAGGGGTTGTCAATCCCTACACGGCCACTTACGAGAGTGAGATCTGATAGATATGATAAGATAATATTTTTGGTATTTTTGTGATAAAGTTGCAAAGTAAAATAAAGGCAAAATAAAAAGCAAAGGAAATAACTAAACAGTAGGAGATCAATATGATAAAGATAGACCCGGGGGCCATAGGTTTCACTAGTGGCTTATGTTGAGAGCATAAGTATTCTATGGTGGGTGAACAAATTACTGTTGAGCAATTGACAGAATTGAGCATAGTTATGAGAATATCTAGTTATGATCATGTATATAGGCATCATGTCCGAGACAAGTAGACCGACTCCTGCCTGCATCTACTACTATTACTCCACTCATCGACTGCTATCCAGCATGCATCTAGAGTATTAAGTTAAAAACAGAGTAACACCTTAAGCAAGATGACATGATGTAGAGGGATAGACTCATGTAATATGATGAAAACCCCATCTTGTTATCCTCGATGGCAACAATACAATACGTGCCTTGCTGCCCCTACTGTCACTGGGAAAGGACACCGCAAGATTGAACCCAAAGCTAAGCACTTCTCCCATTGCAAGAAAGATCATTCTAGTAGGCCAAACCAAACTGATAATTTGAAGAGACTTGCAAAGATAACCAATCATAGATAAAAGAATTCAGAGAAGATTCAAATATTATTCGTAGATAGACTTGATCATAAACCCACAATTCATCGGTCTCAAAAAAACACCTCAAAAAGAAGATTACATCGAATAGTTCTCCACAAGAGAGGGGGAGAACATTGTATTGAGATTCAAAAAGAGAGAAGAAGCCATCTAGCTAATAACTATGGACCCATATGTCTGAGGTAAACTACTCACACTTCATCGGAGAGGCTATGGTGTTGATGTAGAAGCCCTCCGTGATCGATGCCCCCTCTGGTGGAGCTCCAGAACAGGCCCCAAGATGGGATCTCGTGGACACAGAAAGTTGCGGCGGTGGAATTAGGTTTTTGGCTCCGTATCTGATCGTTTGGGGGTACGTAGGTATATATAGGAGGAAGGAGTACGCCGGTGGAGCAACAGGGGGGCCACGAGGGTGGAGGGCGCGCCTGGTGGGGGTAGGCGCGCCCCCTACCTCGTGGCTTCCTCTTTTGTGTCTTGAGGTAGAGTCCAAGTCTCTCGGGTCTTGTTTGTTGAGAAAATCACGTTCCCGAAGGTTTCATTCTGTTTGGACTCCGTTTGATATTCCTTTTCTTCGAAACCCTAAAACAGGCAAAAAACAGCAATTCTGGGTTGGGCCTCCGATTAATAGGTTAGTCCCAAAAATAATATAAAAGTGGAAAATAAAGCCCAATAATGTCCAAAACAGTAGATAATATAGCATGGAGCAATCAAAAATTATAGATATGTTGGAGACGTATCAAGCATCCCCAAGCTTAATTCCTGCTCGTCCTCGAGTAGGTAAATGATAAAAATAGAATTTTTGATGCGGAGTGCTACTTGGCATAATTTTAATGTAATTCTTCTTAATTGTGGTATGAATATTCAGATCCAAAAGATTCAAGACAAAAGTTCATATTGACATAAAAATGATAATACTTCAAGCATACTAACAAAGCAATTATGTCTTCTCAAAATAACATGGTCAAAGAAAGTTATCCCTACAAAATCATATAGTCTGGCTATGATCCATCTTCACCACACAAAATATTTAAATCATGCACAACCCCGATGACAAGCCAAGAAATTGTTTCATACTTTTGACATTCTCAAAACTTTTTCAATCTTCACGCAATACATGAGCGTGAGCCATGGACATAGCACTATAGGTGGAATAGAATGGTGGTTGTGGAGAAGACAAAAAGGGAGAAGATAGTCTCACATCAACTAGGCTTATCAACGGGCTACGGAGATGCCCATCAATAGATATCAATGCGAGTGAGTAGGGATTGCCATGCAACGGATGCACTAGAGCTATAAGTATATGAAAGCTCAAAAAGAAACTAAGTGGGTGTGCATCCAACTTGCTTGCTCATGAAGACCTAGGGCATTTTGAGGAAGCCCATCATTGGAATATACAAGCCAAGTTCTATAACGAAAAATTCCCACTAGTATATGAAGGTGATAACATGAGAGACTCTCTATTATGAATATCATGGTGCTACTTTGAAGCACAAGTGTGGTAAAAGGATAGTAACATTGTCCCTTCTCTCTTTTTCTCTCATTTTTTTATTTGGGCCTTATCTCTTTTTTTATGGCCTCTTTTATTTCTCTTTTATTTTCGTCCAGAGTCTCATCCCAACTTGTGGGGAAATCATAGTCTCCATCATCCTTTCCTCACTGGGACAATGCTCTAATAATGATGATCATCACACTTTTATTTTTCTTACAACTCAACAATTAGAACTCGATACTTAGAACAAAATATGATTCTATATGAATGCCTCCGGCGATGTACCGGGATATGCAATGAATCAAGAGTGACACATATGAAAGAATTATGAATGGTGGCTTTGCCACAAATACGATGTCAACTACATGATCATTCTAAGCAATATGACAATGATGGAGTGTGTCATAATAAACGAAACGGTGGAAAGTTGCATGGCAATATATCTCGGAATGGCTATGGAAATGCCATAATAGGTAGGTGTGGTGGCTGTTTTGAGGAAGGTATATGGTGGGTGTATGATACCGGCGAAAGGTGCGCGGTATTAGAGAGGCTAACAAAGGTGGAAGGGTGAGAGTGCGTATAATCCATGGAATCAACATTAGTCATAAAGAACTCATACACTTATTGCAAAAATCTACAAGTTAACAAAGCAAAGTATTACGCGCATGCTCCTAGGGGGATAGATTGGTAGGAAAAGACCACCGCTCATCCCCGACCGCCACTCGTAAGGAAGACAATCAAAAAATAAATCATGCTCCGACTTCATCACATAACGGTTCACCATACGTGCATGCTACGGGAATCAGAAACTTTAACACAAGCATTTCTCAATTTCACAACTACTCAACTAGCACAACTTTAATATTATTACCTCCATATCTCAAAACAATTATCAAGCATCAAACTTCTCATAGTATTCAACACACTCATAAGGAAGTTTTATTATTAATCTTGTATACCAAGCATATTAGGATTTTAAGCAAATTACCATGCTTTTTATGACTCTCAAAATAATCTAAGTGAATCATGAGAGATCAATAGTTTCTATAAAACAAATCCACCACCATGCTCTAAAATATATAAGTGAAGTACTAGAGCAAAACTACATAACTCAAAAGATATAAGCGAAGCACATAGAGTATTTTAACAAATTCCAAATCATGTATGGCTCTCTCAAAAGGTGTGTACAACAAGGATGATTGTGGTAAACTAACAAATAAAGACTCAAATCATACAAGACGCTCCAAGCAAAACACATATCATGTGGTGAATAAAAATATAGCTCCAAGTAAAGTTACCGATAGAAGTAGACGAAAGAGGGGATGCCTTCCGGGGCATCCCCAAGATCTGGCTTTTAGGTGTCCTTAGATTATCTTGGGGGTGCCATGGTGTCGGTGTACTAGAGTAGGGGTACCCTAGTATCCCGAACTTGTGCACGGGCAGTCGCAGCGTCCCGCGGCAAGGCTTGCCGGGTGACCGCCAAGGTCCTCTGTGGTTCCTTTGGAGCCATTCAAGAACAAATTATCCAACCAAGACACCACAAGACCCCGGCAAGAGGAGCTTGCCAGGAAGGCCAGCCAAGGCAAGGCGTTTAAGGAGACAAGACCCCGGCAAGAGGAGCTTGCCGGGAAGGCCACCCAAGGCATCTCAAGGAACTTGCCACGGCGCGCCTCGCGTCCCGGCAAGGCCCGGTGAGCGAAAAGCTCCTGGACGCGACAAGACAACGACCGCGGCAAGGCGCTTGCCGCGGCAAGCCACCACTCTATGCCCGCGCTCCAGCACATCCACCAACGTGTCGCTCTGGGACCCTTCCAGGCGTGTGTGGCGGGCGGCCGTGCAGCCAGCGGTGCGCAGTGGCGAGCGGCGCTGACAAGATTGCCATCATGGCGAGCAGTGGCGTCCTTGATAGCCCCTTTTGCACTATTTAGGCGACACAGACGGGCATTTAATGCCTTTGTCCCCTGCCGTCAGGGTTAGGTATGATACACTGTAGCAGGTAGCTGTATCTACCGCAGCACCTTTCCATTTTTACCCTTGTCTATGTTGCCATCTATCGGTGACCCCTTGAGCATATAAAAGGAGGCCCATGCGCAACGTAGAGGGGGTTAGCTGATTCGGAGAACACTCACGCTCGGTCTCGTTAGCAGCTGGAGTATACTATAGCATTCCGCACTCCCGAGCAAGAACTCAATACAAACCACAAAGCAGGAGTAGGGTTTTACGCATCCGTGCGGCCCGAACCTGGGTAAACTGCTCGCGTGCTTCACCTCGATCCGCTCTTTGCACGGCGTCCGCCCCCGCCGAACCGAAAGGGACTCGGCCCGCCGGTCCCATAGGTGTTCGTGGATTAGTCCCCCGACATCTTTGGCGCGCCAGGTAGGGGGCGTCAAGGTTGTGTGAATCAGATCCGGCGTTCACGCGAGCTACATCTTCATCATCTTCATCGACATGCCGCCGAAGAAGAAGGCTTCGGAGGCAGCTGCTCCGTCCGCGCTGAGCCCACCACCGCCGGAGCAAACGGCTGGTGGGGCAAATGCCGGCGGAAGGACGGGCGTCGACGAGGGAGCTCGCGGTGCTGCCAGGTCCAAGGACAAGGCTGCGCTGCCCATCGGCGGCGTGACCGGCTCCCAGAACGACCGGGCGCACTCCAAGACCTCGGCGTCCGTACATGCACCGCGCCCATCTCAGGAGGCGCGGGACCGGCAGCGTCATGGTACCCACGGTACCATGCGTTTGCTGGACCAAGATCGAGCTGGTGGATCTCAGAGTGCTCAAGACCAGCATGCACGCCGGCATGCTGGCATGAGCGAGGCACGGTCGCCTAGACGGGATACTGCTCCTTCTAACATAGTTAGAAGTCCGAGCATATCTCGCTCCTCGCACCGTTCGCCACCGCCACCCGCCACTCCAGCAGAAGCTTTGGCGCGAGCTCAACTGCTCCTGGACTACCCTCCAATGGCAGACAAGATCGACGACTGGAGGGCAACCATTCAGAGTCTCATCGGCTTCGCCAACGGCGACACTCAACGGCTGCCGAGCATGTCGCAGCCGCGGCAAGTCAGCCAGGCACGAGCCGGTGACGACAAGACCGGTGGGGGTGCAACCACTATGCACTCTCCGCCCCGAAGGCCAAGATCGCCGACTCGCCGGATCTACCTTGACAGCGACTCCACCGTGTCATCAGATCCACGAGCTTGTCGCGATCAGCGCCAAGTTCTTCATGAACGACAGCAAGAAGATGCTCGTACTCGCATCGAGCACCGAAGAGAAGCGCGACGTCAATCAGACCAGCGCGCTGGGCCCTCTGTCGACATGCATGCGCCAGGGGAACCAGGCGACTTGCCGTACGCGGTAGGTTGCCCTGCGTTTACTCGTGAGCTGCGGCAAGTCCAGTGGCCCAGCATGAAGAATTTCAAGCCAGATGTACCAGAGAAGTACGACAGCAAGTCGCATCCGTCGGAGTTCCTCAGCATCTACACCATCGCGGTGCAGGCTGCCGGGGGGCGAGACGACAAGATCCTTGCCAACTACTTCCTGCTGGTGCTCAAGCCCAACGTCAGGTCCTGGCTCATGCACTTGTCGGACAACTCCATATCCTCCTGGGTAGACCTATGCCATCAGTTTGTCGGCGCCTTTACAGGTGGCCACAAACCTCATGGCCAAGAGAGTGACCCTCATCTGCTCGCCCAGAAGGAAGGAGAGCCCCTGCGCAAGTACATTCAGAGATTCAGCCGTGTACAGCACAACATCCCAGATGCCCACCCTGCCGCGGTCATCAGCGCGTTCCATCAGAACGTGCGTAACCACAGGATGCGGGAGGAGATGGCGATGTGCAAGATCAGAGACGTCAGTGAGCTGTATGCCCTGGCCGACAAGTGTGCATGTGCCGAGGAAGGGAGGAAACTCCCTGGAGAGAATATAGGAGCAGGAGGATCTGACAGTGAGGATGCTGCCCCGGCAAAGAAAAACCGGCGGCAGAACAGGAAGAAGAAAGGCAAAGATGTGCTAGTCGTTGAGCAGTCCGGCAACGAAGGTGGCGCCAAAAAAGCCAAAGTTGGTAGCTCCGGCAAGGAGATTGCCGCATGCACCAACTGCCAGGCTGTGGCAGTCGCCGACAAGCCGGACGGCACCGACAAGCAGTACTGCAAGATCCACCGCACCAAGGGCCATGACCTCCAGAGCTGCAAGAAGGTCGAGCAGCTTGTCCAGCAGCAAAAGGCTGAATACGAGCGATGCGACAAGGAGAGGGCCCAAGGAGGCGCTGGAGAATCCGGCAAGAAGTGCGCCGGTCGGGGAGGACGCCGCGGCAAGGCCAAGCAGCGGCAAGGAGACAGACCTCCCCGCGGCCGCGACAACGATGAAGATGAAGACGACGACGAAGACATGGATGATGTCGAGACCAGTGAGCAGGAGTTCCAGAAAGCCACAGAGGTCTTGTGCGTTGACGGCGGTGCTTCTCTGCATACTTCACACCGCCAACTCAAGCAGTGGGTGCGCGAAGTCAATGCGGCGGAACCACTT
This sequence comes from Triticum aestivum, assembly GCF_018294505.1. Taxonomy (NCBI): domain Eukaryota; kingdom Viridiplantae; phylum Streptophyta; class Magnoliopsida; order Poales; family Poaceae; genus Triticum; species Triticum aestivum. The sequence continues at coordinate 493,264,629 of NC_057809.1, read as the reverse complement.
GTCGAGTCACGCAAGCTTCTGAAATGGTCCAGCACGCCTATCATCTTTGATATTGAGGACCACCCTGATCGCACAACTGCGGTCGGGTGCTTGCCGATGTTGGTTTCACCAACTATCCGCAACCTCAAGGTCACTAAGATGTTAGTTGACGGCGGGGCCGGCTTGAACCTGATCTCCTCCGCTGTACTCCAGAAACTCCAGATCCCTGATAGCGAGCTCAAAGAGACCGGCACATTCCAAGGAATCAACCCGGGAAGGAGCAAGCCGAAGGGGAAGGTCACGTTGCCAGTTACATTTGGCAGCGAGCTGAATTTCAGGACTGAGAGGGTCACTTTTGACGTTGCCGATATTCCATTACCTTACAATGGGATACTTGGCCGTCCAACGCTCGCCAAGTTCATGGCAGCCTCTCACTACGCATACAACATGCTGAAGATGCCAGGCCCAATAAGCGTCATCTCTGTCCCCGGCGACAAGAAGGATGCTCTTATCTACGCCGACAAGATCTACGGGGAAGCAGCAGCCGCAGCAGATCGTGAGTCACTTGCCGCTGAAGCTCCCGGGGGGAAGAAGACCAAGTCCGGCAAGAGTTCTGATGCCCACTCCGGCAAGCGCACCTCTTCGGAGTGCTGCGCTGCCGTCAAGGACGCACCATCGAGCTCCACCGGCAAGTGTAAGAAGATGATGGTAGCTCCGCCAGAAACCAAGAAGGTGTCCGCCAAGGAGGACGGCACTGGTGGTACCTTCACCATCAGTGCCACTCTCGACCCTAAATAGGAAAGCGCGCTCATTGCTTTCCTGCGGGCGAACGTCGACGTGTTTGCATGGCAACCGTCTGACATCCCCGGTGTTCCCAGGAAAGTAATTGAGCACCATCTTGCCGTTTGTCCTCATGCGCGGCCCGTCAAGCAGAAGGTCAGGAAGCAAGCAGTGGAGCGCCAAGAATTCGTAGTAGAAGAGATCAAGAAATTGGAAGCAGCAGGCCTTGTCAGAGGAGTGCTCCATCCTACGTGGTTGGCCAATCCTGTAGTCGTGCGCAAGGCGAACCGGAAATGGAGACTTTGTATCGATTTCACCGATGTTAACAAAGCTTGTCCCAAAGACCCATTTCCTTTGCCGCGCATTGACCAGATTGTTGACTCCATGGCTGGATGTGATTTGCTTTCATTTCTTGACGCATACTCAGGATACCATCAGATCTTCATGGCAGAAGAGGATGAGGAGAAGACCGCATTCATTACTCCATGTGGCACGTACTGTTTCATACGGATGCCTTTCGGATTAAAGAATGCCGGTTCAACATTTGCAAGGGTAGTTCATGTCGCTCTTGAGCCGCAAATACACAGAAATGTGGAAGCCTACATGGATGACATAGTGGTCAAGAGCAAGGACAGAGCAACCCTGATCCAAGATTTAGACGAAACCTTTGCAAATCTGCGCAAGATCAGCCTCAAGCTCAACCCAGAGAAGTGTGTGTTTGGAGTCCCCTCCGGCAAGCTTCTCGGGTTCTTCATGTCTCAGCAGGGAATTGAAGCCAATCCCGACAAGATCAAGGCCATTGAGCAGATTGAAGCACCAAAGCGCGTCAAGGATGTACAAAGACTTGCCGATTGCGTGGCTGCTCTCAGCAGGTTTATCTCTAGGTCTGCTGAGCGCGCCCTACCATTTTTCAAATTATTGAAAAAGGCGGGTCCAATGAAATGGACTCCGGAAGCGGAGGCTGCGCTGCAAGACTTGAAGAGATACCTGTCCTCCCCTCCAATACTTGTCGCACCTAAGCCACAAGAGAAGTTGCTGCTGTACATAGCGGCAACCAATCAAGTGGTTAGTGCTGCGTTAGTAGCAGAGAGGGAGGCAGATGACGAGCCAGCAACCACGGCAGGTGCATCCAGCGACAAGCAGGGGGGCTTCCCCGACAAGCTCTGGTCCCGACAAGGATGGATCTACACAGACTCGCGAGGAGATACAGAAGAGAATGGTGCAGCGCCCAGTTTACTTTGTCAGTTCCCTTCTGCAGGGGGCTAGGTCAAGGTACTCTGGTGTGCAGAAATTGCTTTTCGGCCTTCTCATGGCCTCGAGAAAGCTGCGCCATTACTTCCAAGCACATGAGATCACAGTTGTCACTCGCTTTCCGCTGAAGAGGATACTACAGAATCCAGAAGCGACAGGCAGGATTGTTGAGTGGGCACTGGAATTGTCAAGCTTTGGCCTTAAGTTTGAGAGTACTTCAACTATCCAAAGCAGAGCATTGGCAGAATTCATAGCAGAATGGACGCCAACACCAGATGAAGAAATTCCAGAAACGAGCATCCCCGTCAATGAAGTGAGCAAAGAGTGGCTGATGTACTTTGATGGTGCCTTTTCGCTGCAAGGCGCCGACGCTGGCGTGCTGCTTATCGCACCCACCGGAGAGCACCTCAAGTACATAGTCCAGATGCACTTTCCCAAGGAGCAAGCAACAAACAATACTGCAGAGTATGAAGGCTTGCTTGCCGGCCTCAGGATCGCGGCAGACCTTGGGATCAACAAGCTCATTGTCAGGGGTGACTCGCAGCTTGTCGTCCACCAAGTGAACAAGAATTATCAGTGTCCATTGATGGAAGCTTACGTCGACGAAGTGAGAAAGCTAGAAGAGCACTTTGACGGCCTGCAGATGGAGCATATTCCAAGAGCTCAGAACGACATTGCCGATGGCCTGTCAAAGTGCGCTGCACTTAAGTTACCTGTGGAACAAGGGATCTTTGTGCTCAAGCTGACTCAACCGTCCGTAACGCCATCAACTGGACAGAGCAAGAAGAGGAAGTTGATTTCTGGTGACTATTTTCCGGCAGAGCTTCCCGAAGCCGCCGCCAAGAAGGTCCCCAAGATCAACGCCAAGAGCGCTGAGGAGCAGTCTGCTCCGGCAAGCCCTAGGGTTTGTTCCGTTGAAGCAGAAGCTCCCGACAAGTTTTGCTCCGGCAAGCTTGCCGGGGAACGTCAAGCTCCGGCAGAACCGCAGATTCTTGCCATAGAAGCGAACTTTCCTGCAGCAACAGATTTGCCTTGCGCTGAGGAGCAATCTGCTCCGGCAAGCCCTAGGGTTTGTTCCGTTGAAGCAGAAGCTCCCGACAAGTTTTGCTCCGGCAAACTTGCCGGGGAACGTCAAGCTCCGGCAGAGCCGCGGATTCTCGCCGTAGAAGCGGATGTTCCCGCAGCAGCAGATTTGCCTTTAGTCCTTGTTGTCGAGCCACAAGCTCCAACATGGGCACAACAGATTGTACGTTTCCTTCAGATAGGAGAACTTCCCGAAGAGCAAGAAGAAGCGGAAAGAGTAGCCCGGCAGTCAAGTATGTACCAGTTTGTCGACAAGACACTGTACAGAAGAAGACTCAACGGTGTGAAATTGAAGTGTATTCACCGGGAAGACGGACAAAAGCTGTTGGCAGAGATACATGGAGGCATATGTGGTCACCACATTGGCGCAAGAGCACTTGTCGGCAAAGCATTCCGACAAGGTTTCTTTTGGCCGACAGCCCTCCAGGATGCCACTGCACAAGTAACCAAGTGTGAAGCGTGCCAGTTCCATTCTAAGCAGATACACCAACCAGCTCAAGCTCTCCAGACGATCCCTTTATCCTGGCCATTTTCGGTCTGGGGGCTCGACATCCTCGGCCCCTTCCCCCGAGCAGTCGGGGGCTTTGAGTACTTGTACGTTGCAATCGACAAGTTCACAAAGTGGCCAGAAGTGGAACCAGTGAGGAAGGTGATAGCACAGTCAGCAGTCAAGTTCTTCAGGTCGATTGTTTGCCGCTTCGGGATCCCTAACAGGATAATCACCGATAACGGTACACAATTCACGAGCCGCACCTTCATGCAGTACGTCCAAGATCTTGGCGCCAAGGTCTGCTTCGCTTCTGTCGCTCACCCGAGAAGCAACGGTCAAGCAGAGAGGGCAAATGCTGAAGTGCTGCGCGGGCTCAAGACCAGAACTTTCGACAGGCTGCACAAGTGCGGAAGAAACTGGATCGAGGAGCTGCCGGTGGTTCTTTGGTCGATCAGAACGACACCAAATCGAGCCACTGGCCAGACACCTTTCACTCTAGTCTATGGAGCAGAGGCAGTTACCCCCACGGAACTTGTATACGGGTCACCTCGAGTGCTCGCTTATGATGAGCTTGAGCAAGAGTAGCTGCGACAAGATGACGCGCTGCTCCTTGAGGAAGATCGTCTTCAGGCTGCTGTGCGAGCTGCTCGCTACCAACAACAAGTTGATGCCGAAGTGGGAAGGCCCTTACCGGGTGAAACGAGTCACTAGGCCTGGCGCTGTCCGCCTTGAGACCGAAGATGGCATTCCGGTGAGCAACTCCTGGAACATTGAGCATCTTCGTAAGTTTTACCCGTAAGGCGCGGTTGCCGGAACCTGTTCCGGCAACCACCTTTTGTACAAGTCTTGCCACTGTTGCATGTAATCCTTTGTACAAAGCCGGGCGCAGACCCCATGCATAAGTAAAGCTCATGTGCTCCGCACATTTTGTCAATTTCATGCTCTCTATTTTTTGGCATATATGATCTGACACTTTGTGCAGCACCTACTCCACGGTAAGCAATAACGAGCCGTAAGGCTCCTATCGTTATTTTCTCTTCTTTCTTTTTTCTCAAGGAAAGGAAGGTTCCCTCGCCCACAAGTTTGCCGGGGAGGAAAGGATAAGATAATGGTATGGACCAGGCGTCATTCAAGAAAATTTCGCCTTACCAGGAAGCAAACAACAGAAAAGCTAAGTTGCCAAAGTTTGAGCAATCAGATTTTTTAAAATTTTAAGTTATCTCCCTTGAACGACCGCACTTTGTATGGAAAACCTGTGCGCGGAGGAACCAACTCGTGGCTAGTTGCGCCCTTACTTTGTTTCGAGTCCGCTCAACAACTTAAGCGAGCTGCAACTAGTTGCGACAAGGTTTCTTGTCGGTAGCGGCACCGCCAGCAGGCTGCTGACGTCCCGCACTCAGCGCTCGCGGCTCGGGTGCCTGCACCGACAAGTTCCCTAGAAGCGTAGGGCAAAAACATACAAAGGAAGGAATCAAGTAAAGGGAATAACATTGCAATCATTACACAGAATAGAGTTATATTACAAAGATAGCTTGTCGCAGCTCTAACAGACTGTTTTCATAACATGACGAACAACGAAAAGAAAACAAGAAATGGGCGGCCTAATCTACGCGATCGCCTTCGATCCTCTTGATCCCGCTCACCTTGTCCACAATGGGTGCGACAAGAGCCTTGAGCGCCTCCAGATCAGCATCCGGCGGCAGGGTCCTGAGGACATTGGTGAGGTTGAGGCCCGGATTGCGGAAGGCCACCTTCATCAACACTTTCTGGAGAGCTCCCGCGCAGATCTTGCGCGACTCGTCGGCCAGCTGCCTTGGGATCTTCTCCCGGAGCCGCTGGAGGGCTGTCGCCACGCCCTTGAAGAACAAGACGAGCTTGGCGCTGGGTTGGAGGTTCTCATCGGAGGGATACCCGAGATCCTCCATCCACAGCTGCGCCAGCTCCTTGTCGATGTCTGTGGCGGCGTTCACAAGACTCTCCGTCCAGTGCTCCACAGTTTCCCTGAAGGCATTTTGGGTGGCGGCAACACTCTCTAGCAGCGCCTTGTCGGCCTTGATCTCCTCCCTTAAGGCTGCCTCCTGCTTCTTGGCGCTGTCCAACGTCTTGGTCAAAGCGGTCAGCTTCAACTCAAGACCCGTGTTGGAGTCCTTGGCGGCGCTGAGCTCTTTGCTCTTCTCGGCGAGAGCGGCCTCCAGCTGCGCCACCTTCGTCTCCAACTCCTTCTTGGCGGCCTCGGCGGCGGCGGCAGCATCCTCCGCTTGCTTGAGGGTTCCGCCAAGTCTTTCCTCGCGCGCGGCAAGTTCCTCCTCGTGGGCGTCAAGATTGACCTTCCGCTGCGCCAGCTCGCCCTCCTCCGCGGATAGCTTCACAGCGGCAAGTCGCTGTTGCTCTTCGACTTCAGCCTTCTCGAGGAGGAAGGCCTTCCGCGCTTCGTCGAGTTGCTCCCGCTCCTCTGCCAAGGACCGACGAGCTTCCTGATGGAAGCCCCGGAGCTCCTCCGCGCACTTCTCGATGTCTGCTCCCGCCTTCGCGACAAGCGCCTCGCGGGACTCCAGCTTGGCTTGCCGCGCGCGGTAGAGCGACACCAGCTTCCGCAGCAGCCGCTCCTCCTCAGGCTCGTTGCTGCTGCTGCTTGGCGCGTCAACCACCGTCAACCCAGCGGAGGCGAGCACTTCCCCGTCGAAGATCTCTCCCTCGACCGGCGCCCTGGAGCTTGACGCCCAGGGGAGGTTGATGAAGACGTCGTCGCCGGCCTTCAAATAGACGCCTGGCTGGGGCTCCTCGGAGTTTGGCGCTGCGGCATCGGCGGACGGGTCGACGGTCGGCGTAGGACCTGGCGCTCCTGCGGCCTCAGGGCCGTCAGTACGATCGCCAGACCCCTCGCCAGTTGCTGCGGCGGCAGCCTTGGCGGCCTCGGCGCCGGCGGGATCGTCAGCGCCGGCTGCTCCTTCGGCAGCAACCTCGGTCTCCATCTGCTCCGTAGCGGATGGGTCTGACGGCCGGAAAGGGGAGAAGAGTCAAGCAAAATCCAACAAAAACCCAAGAACAAGAACCCAAGGGAAGCCTTGAAGCGAAGGGATTACCTGTGCCGGGTTCTGCAGTCGTAGTCTCCGCCATCGGGGGGCCGCTGGTGCTGTCCCTTGCCGGAGAACCCTCCCTTGCCGGAGACCTCTCCCTTACCGGAAAGCCCTCCCTTGCCGGAGAGCTCTCCCTTGTCGGGGGATCCTCCCTTGGCTCTTGGTGGGGCTGCTCTGCTCCTGCACAAACCAACAATCAAATATCAGCAAAAACAGAGTATCCATGCGCATCTCACAGCGGAAAGCAAACCATACACTTACGCTGGGGGCTGCTCTGGAGAAAAATCGCCGGGTCCGGCAGGGTTGTCTCGGGCGCGCCACCTGCTGTCGCAGTGGGCTCGTCCTCGATGACGATCACCGGGACCTTAGCTCTCTTTGCCGCTCTCTGGGAACTGAAGAACTGCAAGTACAGCAAGAGAAGCTTACTCTTCTTCTTCTTCCTCGTCGGAGCTGAACGCGGAGAAGTCGAAGTCCGGCGCGCGCCCGGCGCGAGGAGGCGGAGGAGAAGCTTCCCTTGGCTGCTTGGCGGGAGCATTGGCGGTGGTCTGAGACGACCCCGCTCCGGCTGCCGGCGCGGCGTGAGTAGCGGCAGGAGCTGAAGCGGTGGTCCGGCTAGACCCCGCTCCAGTTGCCGTCGCAGCATGAGGCGCTCCCGCGGCAACGGTGCTTGTCGCGGTCGAGCGTGTCACGCGGCACGGCGACTGTTGCCTCGCCTGCCGCTCCGCCGCGTCACCGGCCTTGCGGAGATGCCTTCTTGGAGGGGATGGAGGCTCTGCTTGCGGCGAGCTGCCTGAAGATGAGGAGGAAGAAGAGTTGATGTCCAGCGAGCCGCTCGTATCCTTGGCGGGCTCGCTCGGCCCGGCAAGCTCCTTCTTGCCGGCGGGCCCCCCTCGCTCGGCACGGCTTGCTGCCTCTGCTGCATCTGCCTCCTCCACGGTGAATCCAAAGTCGCCCGCGGCTGCGGCTGCTGCCGCCTCTTCCAGCCTAGTGGCGATGAGTGCCATCTCCGCATCGGTGGTGTCGCGGGTGAGGCCATCCTTCTCGCCGGAGCGGATCGGCACTTCCACCAAGTCATCGAAGAACTGCTGCACGACGTCGTCTGCAGGCTCCTGCCAAGATGGCACAATTCCATGCGAGTCGCACAGCGGCATCATTGCATGGATGCGGTCAAGCGCGGAATTGTTGCACAACGGAACGACACCCCCCCGCAACCTGAACACCTCGGGATGTTGGGGGTCATACTTGAACAACTCCTGCAGCATCGCGTTGAGCTCCAGAACAGTGAAGTTGTAGTTGAGGCCCGGCCGCAGCCTCATGATATCTGCCGCGTTCTTGAACTCCCAGGCGGGTCTCCCTCGTTCCTGCAGGGGGGCGATGCGGCGGCGAAGAAAGTTTGCGCCAACAGCGCCTACAGTAAGCCCGGCAAGCCTGAGGCGTAGGATTCTGGTGACGGCAATCTTCAGCCTGTCGTCTTCCGGGGCCACGTCACTCCAGTCGCTGCCGCGTGCTACTGGGGTTTTGCGCCGGGTGGTGAATGGCTGCGGGTTCTCCTCGTCAATCCAACACCAGTCTGCTCTCCACTCCTCCCACTTGCCGCGGAATTCTCCCTCCAGATACGTTTCCTTCTTGCCGGCCCTTGAGATCCAGGCGATTCCGCCGGATAGAGGCTCTCCTCTCTCTACTCGGGGTATGAAGAAATGGCGGAAGAGGGCTACACTGGGGTGGACTCCGACAAAGTTTTCGCAGAGATGTGCGAAAACTGCCATGGTCAGAACGGCATTGGGGGTGAAGTCAAGGAGGTGGAATCCGTAGGTATTCATGATGTCGCAGAAGAATTCAGAGAAAGGCGGACAGAGCCCGCAGTAGAAGAACAATGCGAAGAAAGGGTATCCGTTTGGGGCCTTCTTCCAAGCGGCGACGGGGAGTACCTTCGTGCGCGGATGCGCGCGCGTCTCCGTCGACCAGAAGAGGTAGTAGTTCTCCCTCAGCTCCTTCGCGGCAAGCTTGGGGGGGAAGACGGCCCGCTCCTTCCGCAGCGCCGCAAGCCGCTGCGCCTCGGTCGACTTCACGACCTTCCCCTTGTCGGCTTTTGGAGCCATGGCGGAAGTGGTGGAGGAGGTCGACGGCGTTGGTGGTGCTGGTGGCGATGGGGGGCGGAGCGCTGCTCTCTTTCTCTCAGCTTTGGGAAGGCGAGGGAGTGGCGGAGATTTCTAAGATTGGAAGCAGCAACGGGCGAATGGGTGAACTTCCCCTGTTTCCCTTGCTTATAAAGAGGGAGGGGGCGGATGTTCCGCATTTCCGAATAAAGAAACCACCCACGATCTCTCCCACGACGCCGCATTCAACGCGTGCCGGTCGGGGAGGGCGCGGTGGATACGGAGAGAGATACGGCGTAACCTAGGCCGCGCGTGCCCGTGCCCTGTTTTGGGCCTGGCCCAACAGCGCTCGGCACCGTGTATGGCCCAGGCCCGGGGCTCCTGTCGGTGTACTAGAGTAGGGGTACCCTAGTATCCCGAACTTGTGCACGGGCAGTCGCAGCGTCCCGCGGCAAGGCTTGCCGGGTGACCGCCAAGGTCCTCCGTGGTTCCTTTGGAGCCATTCAAGAACAAAGTATCCAACCAAGACACCACAAGACCCCGGCAAGAGGAGCTTGCCGGGAAGGGCAGCCAAGGCAAGGCGTTTAAGGAGACAAGACCCCGGCAAGAGGAGCTTGCCGGGAAGGCCACCCAAGGCATCTCAAGGAACTTGCCGCGGCGTGCCTCGCGTCCCGGCAAGGACCGGTGAGCGACAAGCTCCCGGACGCGACAAGACAACGACCGCGGCAAGGCGCTTGCTGCGGCAAGCCACCACTCTGTGCCCGCGCTCCAGCACATCCACCAACGTGTCGCTCTGGGACCCTTCCAGGCGTGCGTGGCGGGCGGCCGTGCAGCCAGCGGTGCGCAGTGGCGAGTGACGCTGACAAGATTGCCATCGTGGCAAGCAGTGGCGTCCCTGACGGCCCCTTTTGCACTGTTTAGGCGACACAGACGGGCATTTAATGCCTTTGTCCCCTGCCGTCAGGGTTAGGTATGATACACTGTAGCAGGTAGCTGTATCTACCGCAGCACCTTTCCATTTTTACCATTGTCTACATTGCCACCTGTCGGTGACCCCTTGAGCATATAAAAGGAGGCCCATGCGCAACGTAGAGGGGGTTAGCTGATTCGGAGAACACTCATGCTCGGTCTCGTTAGCAGCTGGAGTATACTGTAGCATTCCGCGCTCCCGAGCAAGAACTCAATACAAACCACAAAGCAGGAGTAGGGTTTTACGCATCTGTGCGGCCCGAACCTGGGTAAACTGCTCGCGTGCTTCTCCTCGATCCATTCTTTGCACGGCCTCCGCCCCCGCCGAACCGAAAGGGACTCGGCCCGCCGGTCCCATAGGTGTTCGTGGATTAGTCCCCCGACACATGGGCATCCCCAAGCTCTGGCTTTTAGGTGTCCTTAGATTATCTTGGGGGTGCCATGGGCATCCCCAAGCTTAGTCTCTTGCCACTCCTTGTTCCATAATCCATCAAATCCTTACCCAAAACTTGAAAACTTCACAACACAAAACTTAAAGTAGAAAATCTGAGCTCCGTTAGCGAAAGAAAACAAAAGACCACTTCAAGGTACTGTAATGAACTCATTATTTATTTATATTGGTGTTATACCTACTGTATTCCAACTTCTATATGGTTTGTAAACTATTTTACTTGCCATAGATTCATCAAAATAAGCAAACAACACAAGAAAATAGAATCTGTCAAAAACAGAACAGTCTGTAGTAATCTGTAGCTAGCGCAAGATATGGAACCCCAAAAATTCTAAAATAAATTGCTGGACGTGGGGAATTTATCTATTAATCATCTTCAAAAATAATTAACTAAATATCACTCTCCAAATGAAAATGGCAGTAGTTCTCGTGAGCGCTAAAGTTTCTGTTTTTTTACAGCAAGTGTAACAAGACTTTCCCCAAGTCTTCCCAACGGTTCTACTTGGCACGAACACTAATTAAGCACAAAAAACACAACCAAAACAGAGGCTAGGTAAATTATTTGTTACTAAACAGGAACAAAAAGCAAGGAATAAAAATAAAATTGGGTTGCCTCCCAACAAGCGCTATCGTTTAACGCCCCTAGCTAGGCATAACAAGCAAGGATAGATCTAGGTATTGCCATCTTTGGTAGGCAATACATAAGTGACTCTCATAATAGATTCATAAGGTAATTTAATTTTCTTTCTAGGAAAGTGTTCCATGCCTTTCCTCACTGGAAATTGGAATCTAATATTTCCTTCCTTCATATCAATAATTGCACTAATCGTTCTAAGGAAAGGTCTACCAAGAATAATAGGACATGAAGAATTGCAATCTATGTCAAGAACAATAAAATCTACGGGTACATAATTCCTATTTGCAACAATAAGAACATCATTAATTCTTCAAATAGGTTTCTTAATAGTGGAATCCGCAAGGTGCAAGTTTAGAGAGCAATCATCAAAATCATGGAAACCTAACAAATCACACAAAGTCTTTGGAATCGTGGAAACACTAGCACCCAAATCACATAAAGCATAGCATTCATGATCTTTAATTTTAATTTTAATAGTTGTTTCCCACTCATCATGAAGTAATCTATGGATAGAAACTTCCAGTTCAAGTTTTTCTTCATAAGATTGCATCAAGGCATGAACGATATGTTTAGTAAACGCTTTATTTTGACTATAAGCGCGAGGAGAATTTAGCACAGATTGCAACAAGGAAATACAATCAATCAAAGAGCAATTTTCATAGTTAAATTCCTTGAAATCCATAATAGTGGGTTTAGCAACATCTAGGGTTTTAATTTCTTCAATCCCACTTTTATCAATTTTAGCATCAAGATCAACAAATTCCGAATTCTTGAAACTCCTTCTAGGTAAAGCTGGATCATATTCAGTCCCATCATTATCAAGATTCATATTGCAAAACAAAGATTTGTTAGGGGACACATCAATAATTTTTAGATCTTCATCTTTATTTTCATAAGAACTAGAAGAACACGCTCTTATAAAGGTATCTTTCTTAGCACGCATCCTGGCGGTTCTTTCTTTGCACTCATCAATGGAAATTCTCATGGCTTTGAGAGACTCATTGATATCATGCTTAGGTGGAATAGATCTAAGTTTCAAAGAATCAACATCAAGAGAAATTCTATCAATGTTCCTAACCAACTCATCAATCTTAAGCAATTTTTCTTCAATCAAAGCATTAAATTTCTTTTGTGAAGTAATAAATTCTTCAATATTAGATTCAAAATCAGAGGACATTTTATTATAATTTCCATAAAAATTGTTGTAGGAATTACCATAATTATTAGAGGGATTACTAGGATAAGGCCTAGGATTAAAATTTCCTCTATACGCGTTGTTACCAAAATTGTTCCTACCAACAAAATTCACATCCATAGATTCATTATTATTCTCAATCAAAGTAGACAAGGGCATATCATTAGGATCAGAAGAAACACTCTTATTAGCAAATAATTTCATAAGTTCATCCATATTTCCACTCAGAACATTAATTTCTTCTATCGCATGCACCTTTTTATTAGTAGATCTTTCAGTATGCCATTGAGAATAATTAACCATAATATCTAGGAATTTAGTAGCTTCTCCTAAAGTGATTTCCATAAAAGTGCCTCCCGCGACCGAATCTAAAAGTTTTCAAGAAGCAAAATTCAACCCGGCATATTTTTTTGTATAATCATCCACAAATTTAAACCATGAGTAGGGCAATTACGTATCATTAGTTTTATTCTCTCCCAAGCTTGTGCAACATGTTCATGATCAAGTTGCTTAAAATTCATAATATCGTTTCTAAGAGAGATGATCTTAGCGGGAGGAAAATACTTAGAGATAAAAGCATCTTTGCACTTGTTCCAAGAATCAATACTATTTTTAGGCAAAGATGAAAACCAAGCTTTAGCACAATCTCTTAGCGAAAAAGGAAATAGCTTCAATTTAACAATATCATTATCCACATCTTTCTTCTTTTGCATATCACAGAAATCAACGAAGCTATTTAGATGGGTAGCGACATCTTCACTGGGAAGGCCGGAAAATGGATCTTTCATGACAAGATTCAGCAAAGCAGTATTAATTTCACAAGATTTAGCATCGGTAACAGGAGCAATCGGAGTGCTAATAAAATCATTGTTGTTGGTATTGGTTAAGTCACACAATTTAGTATTATCTTGAGCCATCGTGACAAGCAAGCAAACTAACACACAAGCAAACAGAAAGCAAGCGGGTAAAAAGAGGCAAATAGAGAAAGAGAGGGAGGATAAAGAGAGAGAGGGCGAATAAAACGGCAAGGGTGAAGGGGGGGGAGAGTAAAATGAGAGGAAAATGGCAAATAATGTAATGCGGGAGATAAGGGTATGTGATGGGTACTTGGTATGTTGACTTTTGCGAAGACCTCCCCGGCAATGGCGCCAGAAATCCTTCTTGCTACCTCTTGAGCACTGCGTTGGTTTTCCTCGAAGAGGAAGGGATGATTCAGCAAAGTAGCGTAAGTATTTCCCTCAGTTTTTGAGAACCAAGGTATCAATCCAGTAGGAGGCTACGCGCGAGTCCCTCGTACCTGCACAAAACAAATAAATCCTCACAACCAACGCGAATAGGGGTTGTCAATCCCTACACGGCCACTTACGAGAGTGAGATCTGATAGATATGATAAGATAATATTTTTGGTATTTTTGTGATAAAGATGCAAAGTAAAATAAAGGCAAAATAAAAAGCAAAGGAAATAACTAAGTAGTAGGAGATCAATATGATAAAGATAGACCCGGGGGGCCATAGGTTTCACTAGTGGCTTCTCTCGAGAGCATAAGTATTCTATGGTGGGTGAACAAATTACTGTTGAGCAATTGACTGAATTGAGCATAGTTATGAGAATATATAGGTATGATCATGTATATAGGCATCACGTCCGAGACAAGTAGACCGACTCCTGCCTGCATCTACTACTATTACTCCACTCATCGATTGCTATCCAGCATGCATCTAGAGTATTAAGTTAAAAACAGATTAACACCTTAAGCGAGATGACATGATGTAGAGGGATAGACTCATGCAATATGATGAAAACCCCATCTCGTTATCCTCGATGGCAACAATATAATACGTGCCTTGCTGCCCCTACTGTCACTAGGAAAGGACACCGCAAGATTGAACCCAAAGCTAAGCACTTCTCCCATTGCAAGAAAGATCAATCTAGTAGGCCAAACCAAACTGATAATTCGAAGAGACTTGCAAAGATAACCAATCATACATAAAAGAATTCAGAGAAGATTGAAATATTATTCATAGATAGACTTGATCATAAACCCACAATTCATCAATATCAACAAACACACCGCAAAAAGAAGATTACATTGAATAGTTCTCCACAAGAGAGGGGGAGAACATTGTATTGAGATCCAAAAAGAGACAAGAAGCCATCTAGCTAATAACTATGGACCCGTAGGTCTGAGGTAAACTACTCACACTTCATCGGAGAGGCTATGGTGGTGATGTAGAAGCCCTCCGTGATCGATGCCCCCTCCGGTGGAGCTCCGGAATAGGCCCCAAGATGGGATCTCGTGGATACAGAAAGTTGCGACAGTGGAATTAGGTTTTTGGCTCCGTATCTGATCGTTTGGGGGTACGTAGGTATATATAGGAGGAAGGAGTGCGTCGGTGGAGCAACAGGGGGCCCACGAGGGTGGAGGGCGCGCCTGGTGGGGGTAGGCGCGCCCCCTACCTCGTGGCCTCCTCTTTTGTGTCTTGACGTAGGGTCCAAGTCTCCCGGGTCTTGTTTGTTGAGAAAATCACGTTCCCGAAGGTTTCATTCCGTTTGGACTCCGTTTGATATTCCTTTTCTTCGAAACCCTAAAATTGGCAAAAAACAGCAATTCTGGGCTGGGCCTCCGGTTAATAAGTTAGTCCCAAAAATAATATAAAAGTGTAAAATAAAGCCCAATATGTCCAAAACAGTAGATAATATAGCATGGAGCAATCAAAAATTATAGATACGTTGGATACATATCAAAGGCTCGCCGGATCCTATAATAGCCAGGATGCTTGAGCTCGCACCTTATCAAGTGCCATCAGGGGAAGATAAAGGGAGGAATAAAGAAGCCGAAAGCGGGCCTCACGCATTACTCATCCAACCCGGGGGATTAGTGTCTCCGCGAAGGAGGATAACCGGGGAGAAGAATCTAAACTTCCCTCTCCTCAAGGAAAGAAGAGGACCGCCTCTGAAGACTTGGAAACGAGGGTTTCCAAATGAGGGAAGGATCTTTTGCCAGGGGGCGCTGCCTCGGAGGGCATCCTTGCCGCACAGTGCTCGCAAGGGGATCAGCCCTCCACCGAGCTGTAAGTGAACCAGAGTACTTTTGGTAGATATATCCTGCTTCCTCTCCAGGGACAATAACTGAGACGTGTGTCTTGCAGTTCGGATTGTAGCCCTTCTTGACAGAGTTCGTCTTCGGGGGATCTTCTTCCGGAGATGATGGAGAGCGAAACGCCTCCCCCTGTCTCCCCACCTCATGAGGCGGACGGCCCTGAGGTGTCGGCACAGAGGATTTCTCCTGATCCGCCAAGGCCGAAAGGTAACCCTTCGGCCACCCGAAGTCCGGAGTATTCGGCCCTAAAGGGAGCAAAAGAAAGAGTCCGGGTCTATCTGGTGCACGACCGGACACACTGACGGGTCTTCTGGAGCAAGCGACTATCTCAGAGGCGCATCGTACTTTAATGGGTATGGTAGTTGAAAGGATTTCATCCGTCGAAAGTGGGTTGCATGAAGCTTTTACGAGCCTGCTAAAAGGCTCTGAGGTACGCAAGGTAATATTTTTTTGATTGTACCGCACACGCTAGGTGTGCCCTATACGGATAGTAGCCCCTGAGACTCTAGTTGCCGTCCAGAGGCGGCAAATAGAGGATTATAGTCCCAGGTAATGATCATGCTGCTTACATGTGCAGGCGGCTGAGGGTCCGGTGGCTGGCCGGACTGGTGAGTTTGCCGAACTGAGGCGGCAGCTTGATACGATAGATGCCGACATTGCGCTTGTGAACAAGCGGCTTGACAAGGCACATGGTATGTACTTTCGGGTGGTCAACAAATATTAAGAGGAGCATGATGCTAGTATCTATAATATGATGTGACTATAGATGGAGCTGCTGCTGTGACGACCCTTCGGGCGGAACTTTCCCGAGCCAAGGAACAAGCCAGGAGGAGTGATGCAGCCGCCCTAAGGCAGCCGAAGAGTTAAGAGCCGAACGGGCTGCTCATCGCCAGAGCGAAGATAAAATAGCCAAGATGGCCGTTGAGCTGAAGGATGCCGCCGACCGGTATGAGCTTCTTGAAAAGGAGAGCCAAGCGAAAGCGGTAGACCTGGAGAAAGCCATGGTAGCAGCCAAGGAGACCCACTCTAAATCAGAGCGTCGAAGGAGGAGATTCGTCAAGCTGGAGATATCACGCCTGGGAAGCCCTTTTTGTTGCGGACCAAGTTTGGATATCCGAAGTATGCCCCTCTGGATCAATTATGGAGTACTGCAGACGCGTATTTGGAATTGGCAACGAGTGCTGCTGATGCGACTGAGTTTTTCAAAGATCAAAAAGTTGTTCTGGTCACAGTTCAGTGCTCCAATGCATCCGCTACTATTAAATGAGCAAATGGCCGAGTGGGCTAAGCTCCATAGGTTGTCTGGGCTTGCCATGAGGTCTGTCGTGGATCATCTTTGGCCGGAAGGACCAAGGCCGAATAGTTATTTTGGTTTAGTGCAACGATTCCTTGGTGTTGTGCTGCATATCAACACTGTAAAGAGGTCGGCGTGTATAGAGGGTGCGCGGATGGCTCTTGCCCGTGTTAAGACATACTAGGCAGAGATGGATGCCACCGCTATTGCAACCCGGGGTCCGGCCGTAGGCCAGGTCTCGGCCGAGCACTATTTTGAAGAAGTCCTAGAAGGCGCTCGTTTAATAGAGGCTCGGTGCTCGAAGAGTATCATGTTCGAGTGACATGTATCCCAATTGTAAAAACAATGCTATTTGGATTATAAAGGCTGTGTTTATACTTTTGCCTGAAAGTATTATGATGCCTCCTGTGCGGCCGTTTATGTATGTATATAACCTGAAAGTTTGCAGTCGTCGGCTTCAGCCCCCATGCATATAATGTGGGGTTGTTCAGAAAAGCGCGTATTCACACTTGATCCAATGTCTTGGTCCATTAAGGAGGTGATAGAGCGGCGAACAAGGCAATTGAACTATATTGCTTTAACACTTTTACTTAGCCATAGGAGTTTGACAGTGGGGCTACTATATAGCCCCTGGTACTTCCGCGCTTATCCGAATACGGTGCGTGTACATACATGATCGAGAAACCGGTCCTTCGTTAATGCGGAGGAATCGCGAAGATTCTGCTGAGTCCTCGAGTGGTTGACCAGTCTCACGCTTTATCATGACAGTCAGTTTTCGGCTTTCTCTACTGAGGTGCTCATCCAGATGAACCAGGGCACAATCGCAGTAGTTCTCTCGGTGCCACCTTAGCCGATAGAGCGGAACATAAGGTAGCAAAACACGGGAGCCGGGCAAACCCAACTATTGACCAAAGACACGATTTGGAGATGATGCATATAAGGCCAAACTCGCGATGCCGAACACTCCCTAAGGTATTCGGTCTTTACAACTCATACTGGGCTGAGTAATGCCCTCGATAATAAGCCCTGAATTTCCAGGTACGTGCATTAGTATGACGTGACGAAATGTCAATAACACCAGCATCCCTCTTGGTTATGTTAAGTATTCGGAGGGTGTGAAGCAACAAGAGACAGTAAAAAAGGTTTACACAAGATCTTAATCTAAAAAGAAACCTTTGAACGGGGCCCTGCTGCACGTCTACGCCTGTGTCTCCGTTGTGCCGTATCCTGGAAGGGTGCAGCACGATGATCATCTGTAAGAGAGAAAAGCCCAGGTGAAAGTTCTCGCGTGGAAAATTGGTTATTCTTAATAAACCATTAAAATTCAATCTAAATAAGGTGAAGCCGAACCGTAGTCCTTTTGACATGCGGGAAGCCCCTAGCACCACCTATGGGGGTATATTCATCGACCCAGTCTTAGGTTTATCTGAGCTATTACAACTAGTGGTGCGCCAGACTCGTCTAGCCGTGTCCGCGGTCTTGACGACCGATCATTTATCCTGGTTTGGAGAGGCCGTTTAGTGTTCGGCTGCTAAAGCCGCCACACATTCTTTCGCACATAAGGAATGCTCTGTGTTTCCGCTAACTATGATGATGCCACGTGGACCGGGCATCTTAAGCTTAAGATAAGCGTAATGCGGTATTGTACTAAAACGAGCGAAGGCCATTCTTCCGAGTAGTGCTTGATAGCCGCTTCGGAATGGAGCGATGTCGAAGGTTAAATTTTCACTTCGGAAGTTGTCGGGAGAACTGAATACAACCTCTAGTACTAGAGAGCCCGTGCAGCGGGCCTCTGGGCCTGGTATTACTCCTTTAAAGGTAGTATTGCTTTGGCTGATTCTTGTCGGGTCTATCCCCATTTTGCGGACTGTGTCCTGATATATCAGATTAAGACTACTGCCGCCGTCCATAAGGACTCGGGCGAGATGGTATCCGTCAATTATTGGGTTTAGTACCAAGGCAGCCGATCCTCCATGCCGGATACTAGTCGGGTAATCCCCGCGATCAAAAGTGATCGGGCAGGCCGACCAAGGGTTGAACTTGGGGGTAGAGGGCTCCACGACGCATACGTCTCGGAGTGCGCATTTGCTCCTCCTCTTTGTTACGTGAATCATGTTCACTGTTTTGACCTCTGGTGGGAATTTTTATGTCCCCCAGTGTTCGGCTGGCGAGGCTCATCCTCGTCTTCTCTTGGTGTCTCCCTCCCCTTGTGTTCGGCATTTGGCTTGTCGGCCTATTTGAATACTCAGCATTCTCTATTGGTGTGATTTGCGGGTTTGTCGGAGGTGCCATGAATCTGACATAATCTGTCTAGGATCTTGTTTAGGCTGGACGGTCCATCTCTGCTGCCTTTAAATGGCTTTTTCCGTTGACCGGGTCGAGAGCTCCTGAATCCGGCGTTTACCACCGTGTTGTCTGGGCTGTCTTCATTGTTTCGATGCTTGCTTTTATTGTGTCGTGGTTTTCCATTGCCATCCCTGACTTTGGATGTGCCTGGGTCGCTGGTGCCGCTACGGGCCAGCCAACTATCTTCCCCCGCACAAAAGCGGGTCATAAGGCTAGTTAGGGCTGACATTGTCCTCGGTTTTTCCTGGCCGAGGTGTCTGGCGAGCCATTCGTCCTGGACACTGTGTTTGAAAGCCGTTAAGGCTTCAGCATCTGGGCAGTCGACAATTTGATTCTTCTTAGTGAGGAATCTGTTCCAAAGCTTTCGGGCCGACTCTCTGGGCTGTTGAATTATATGACTTAAATCGTCTGCATCCGGAGGTCGGACATAGGTCCCTTGAAAATTAGCCCTAAAAGCATCTTCAAGCTCATCCCAACTTCCAATTGATTTTTCAGGGAGGCTCTTCAGCCAGTGCCGAGCTGGTCCTTTCAACTTGAGGAGCAAGTATTTGATGGCGTGGAGATCATCTCCGCGAGCCATGTGGATATGAAGGAGAAAGTCCTCAATACAGACCCCAGGGTCTGTCGCTCCGTCGTATGCCTCTATGTTCACGGGTTTGAATCCTTCTGGAAATTCATGATCCAGAACCTCATCGGTGAAGCATAGGGGGTGCGCGAAACCCCTGCATTTGGATGTGTCATGGCATTCTGACGGTTGTAGTGTTCGGTTTTGATTCTGTGTCGGAGCACGCTTCCTAGATCCGTAGATGGACCTGGTCATACTGGCTTTTTGGTGCAAGTCCTCACATAAATCGTGTGCTGACTTATGTGCGACATTGTTAGCCGCCCTATCGCGGCCACGGGGTGGTCGATCCGGCTGATCGGCCATTTTATTTCTCGGCTGTATAGGCTCTAAGGCCTCGTCATCGAATTTGGGCAGCAGCTTGCGCTTTGGATTGCTCTTTGTGTGGCGGTTGCCACCATACTTTTCTTTAGTGTCGAGCACTTTGTTCCATGTACTGTTGAGTGTATTTTGCGCGACCTTAAGCCTTTGCTTATGCTTTTTCAGACTCCTCGCGGTGGCAATAAGCCTTCTGTGGAGGTCCTCTTGCTCCAAGTGCCTTTCCGGGATGATGTGTGCATCGTCGTCCGGACTGTTCTCCTCTCCGGAGATAGGTTGATGAGCTTTACCGTCGGCGTCGCCATGATGGGACAGCGGCTCCGTACTATGTTCGCCGTCCGCTGGTTCATCCTGCTCTGTCGCTGGGTCCATGTGGTCGTCGTTTGCTTTGGAGTCGACCGAGGTATTATTTTTTTCTTACACTGTTATCGCTGTTATTGTCGAGGCGGGATTTGGAGCGGCGCCTACATCATCGCTTTGGTTGCTTCTCGAGGGGATTATCCTTCGCTGCATCCTTCCATTCCTCGTCATTGTTTTCTTTGGGTGTATCCACCATGTATATATCGTGTGATGAAGTGGCTGTCCAGCGCCCTGTGTGCGATGGTTCCTGTTTGTCAGGACCCCGACTCGATGTCACATCGATCTAGCTGGTAACACCTCATATCACTTTGCGGCCTCACGCACGGTATCCCCACGGGTGTCATCTTACCTTTTCCCGGGACCGTTTGCGCCTTTTGGCTCACGTATATGATAGTGTCGCTAGCATCCATATGATAAGGAGCCCGGGCTGACATGACTAGTCGTAAACCCAAAGTGGCACAGACTTACAGGGACAGGCATCCATGACCCAGCTTCGAACGTGTCGGTCATCAGCAAGTGGGTCCGGGCTGTAGCACTGGGCTAACAGGGCTCCGGTAAACCGGGCTGTAGCGGGCTAGCAGGACTCCGGTACTCAAAGCGTGACATTTCCCCGAAGGGACAGACACAGGAACGAAGAAGGACACATGCCGGCCAGCCTAAGTGTTCCAGAGCAGTAGCAAGCTACCATGGCTCAGCGGTAACACTAGGAGACATTTCCCGGTAAGAGAGGCTACTAAAGATAAACAACTAGATAGTCAGATCCCACACATACCAAGCATTTCAATCATACACACAATATGCTCGATATGTGCAAATACAACGAAGCATCACAACATGACTCTATGACACAAGTACTTTATTTAAGGCTCGGGGAGCCATACATAACATACACAAAGGTACGGGTCTCACGACCCAACATACAAGTCATACAGTCATACAAGCCAGCAGCGGAAGTACATTGTCTGGGTACAGACAACTAGTAAAATAAAAGAGGCTTGGAAAGCCTAGCTATACTACGTGGTCCATCACAAGCTCAGGGTCACCACCTGGGTCTTTAGCCTACTCGTTGATGTCAACGTCTACATAGAACCCATCAGAAGGGGTTGCAGCGTCTTCTGTAAAAATGTAGATTATAGCAACATGAGTACAAAGGTACTCAGCAAGACTTACATCAGATCCTACATATATGCATAGTATCAAGAAGGGTTGGTGGAGTTATTGCAGCAAGCTAGCTTTGACTCTTGGCTAGGCTATCCTACGATACTCCAACTTGAAATGGTTTTGCGCACACGAGTCCACTACTCACCACTTCAATACACTACCGAGGATCCACCTCCGTCTTCCTACGGAAGAGCCATCCTCGGCACTCACACTTATCTTGAGGCTTTTAGTAGTTTCCATTTACTTGTCTATGAACTGTATAGGCAACCAAGTAGTCCTTTACCGCGGACGCGGCTATTCGAATAGATCATGTTAACCCTGCAGGGGTGTACTTCTTCATACACGCTCTCACCACTTACCGTCGCTTACACGACATGTACTCGGCAACCTTCAAGCGGAAGCCCAACGTGGGTGTCGGCCACGACCTACCTAATCACCTAAGCCTCCAGTCCAGGTTTATCGCCTATCCAGGTTCCATCCGCAGGGAGTCCGGCCGAGGTTTCCCATACGGCCCCGAACGATGTGAACAGGGTTCCCGAGATACCTAACGGGTATTCGGTACACCCGGCCACATACCTACCGCATCACAGCCCACCCCTACGGTCAGCGCTGTCCACGGCCTCCAGTAGGCTACAAACACCAGAAACTACTTGCAACTCCTGGACGGAGAACTAGGGTGAATAAGAAGTCGAGAGGGTCCATTGGTTTCGGGCCCAATGCATGGTAGTAGCTGATTCTTAAATCACACATACAGATCTCAGTGCTTAAGGTCGGCTTCAATGAAACAACCCACCATGTACTCCTACATGGCCTCTCATCGATACCTTTACCAAATCGTGTTCACCACACCACTCTCATTACCGACATAACATTTCACTCTAGCCCATCACCCAGATGAACCAGACCTGACACGACTCTAAGCATATCAGGCATAGCAAGGTAGGAACAACACATACATAGGGCTCAATCAACTCCTACACATGCTAGTGGGTTTCATCTAGTTACTGTGGCAATGACAGGTCATGCAGAGGAAATGGGTTCAACTACCGTAGCACACAGCAGTTTGAATCGCGTTGTCTTAATGCAGTAAAAGAGAGCAGGAGCGAGAACATGGGATTGTATCGATATGATCAAATGGTTGGTTGCTTGCCTGATGGTTCGTTGCACGGATACGGTTCTTCGTTAGGGTAATCACAGTACTCCTCGGGGGCAGAACCTGTCGCAAGGGACATCGATACACAAACATCACCAAACAATGTGCAACAATATGATGCATGCATGAAACATGGCAATATGAGTGTGTTGGGCTAATGCAACTAAAACCAGAAGGGTTTGAACAAATTTGAATCAAAGATTCAAATTTCAAACTCAAATATGGCCTCTTTAAGTGCTTTTCCTTATTCTGCTTTAAACATCAATTTAACTTGTTTGATCATGCATGAAAATGGTACAGATGGATAGATTGGATTTTTCTGATCATTTTTCATATATAATTTGTCCAATTTGGAGTTACAGAATAAAAGTTATGAATTTTTGAAGTTTAAATAATATTCTGGAATTTCCTGTTTTAATTTAAATCCAGAAATATAATTATTGCGCCAGCATGACGTCAGCATGACATCAGTGGTCAACTGTGGCTGGCTGAAGTCAAACCTGACGTGTGGGGGCCACACGTCAGTGACACGGGGGTTAAACAGGTTTAAATTAATCCTAATTACTAATTAGTGGCGCTGGGGCCCACTGTCAGTGTCAGGGGGGGGTTGACTAACAGTAGTTAGCGCTAACCTAACCACCTGGCCGACAGGGCCCACGCGTCAGTGACCCTGGGGGGTCAAACCCCAGGTCGGACAAGTCAAACCCCACCGGCGACATGACGCCGGCGAGGTCCGAGACGGCGGCGAAAGTGCTTTTTGCCATTCCGGCAACCAAATGGACGGCGGAAGGCATCTACGTGTTGCTGAGGTTGAGCCGCGGCTATTGGTGGTGGTGGTTGGGCTCGGGGTGGCCGGAGTTGACGACGGCGAGCTCGGCTGCGGCGGCCGGAGTTCGGGTGCGGTCGGAAACGGCGTTGCAGGGCGTTAGGGGAGGTGTTGGTGCGTGCTACGTGCTCCTGGTGAGGTGGGGAGCACGATGGTGTGCTCGGTTGGGCGCTACGGCGACCGTGGCCACGACGGCGACATCGTCGGCGGCGTGGAGCTTTCGGCCGAGGTGGGGCTAGGGCCTAGGGGTCGGGAGAGACCAGGGGAGAAGGGGGAAACGACTCGGGGGCTCACCGCGGTTGCAGTGGGCGTCTAAGCGGGCTCGGGGACGCGCCGGAGACGACGAATTCGACGGCGACGATGATCGGAGCCCGAAGAGGGGAACGGCGACGTGGCGGCGATGCAGGGCTTCCGGAGAGCTGTGGAGCGGTGGGGAGGAAGAGGGGGTCGTGGCGGAGCTTCTGAGCTAGTCGGGGGAGCGAGGGGTGGCCAGAGATGGCTGCTATGGCGAACGGCGGCGACGGTGGTGTTCGGCCGTGTGAGAGAGAGAGCGAGGGAGAGGAGGAGAGAGCCGGGGGAGAGTGAGAGAGAGCAGGGGGAGAGGCGTGGCGTCGTCCAGGGCATCGAGCGAGGAGGGGAGGGCAGGCAAGCAGGCGAGCAGGTGGCGTGGCGCTCCGGCCGTGCGCGCGCGCCGGCCACACGCCTGGCCGACTGGCGCCAGGAGGACGACGTCGGTGGTGGGCTGGGCTGGCTTGCTGGGCCGCCAGCTGGCTGGGCCGCACAGGGAGGAGCCCAGGTAGGTTTTCCCCCTTTTTTTCTATTTCTGTAATTTATTTAATAAATCTGCAACTTTGTTGAATTAAATAAAATACCTAGGCAACTTCAAAAATCACCAAACTATTCCTGGCCCATAGTTGGATTATTTCCAACATGAAACATTTTAGTTTGGAGATATTTGAGCATTTAAATATTTTATATTATTTTAAATGCCCAAATTCAAATATTTATGATTTAATTCAAAACCCTAGGATGGCCTAGGAAAATGTGCACCATTTTTGGCAGAGGTTCTGAACCAAGACAAAAATGATGGGCATTTTAGAAGGGCATTTCAGGTTCATTGAAAAATTATTTTAGTAACCCTAGTTGGTTTCAGAGGGGACTGGGGGTTCTGTCATCCCCATTTCAAGTTTCTGATGAAAGAGTAAACATGATGCAACACTCTAATGCATGACTAGCTAGGGTGTGACACTGTTCCTCTCCTGCGTCGTCGTCTATACCGTCGATTTCTCCGGAGTCGAAATCAAGCATGTCGGTTGAGTTGTCGATAGTGGCTATTAAGTGGGTGGTGGGTGGGGAACGAATATCTTCGTCGTCCGCTTCCCACTCCAGCCGGACATAGTTCGGCCAAGGGCCTCCTGACAAGGAGAGAGACCTTAATGAATTTAGCACATCGCCCAAGGGCGAGTGCTGAAAGATATCCGCGGAGGAAAACTCCATGATCGACGCCCAATAAGATTCGATAGGCATGGACGCAGGCGGTTCGGAGCCCGTGGCCGGGGAGGAATCCAAGGATCCGGCAACACATGTCTCGTTGGAGGTGAAGTCAGTATTCGGCTCTATCGCCGTTGAGTGTGCGGCCTCCGTGGCGGGGTCCATCCACCCGTCCTCGGACGGCGTGATCTGGTCCGGATCGAGGGCCGGAGTCAACACACACTACAAAAAAAGACACATCCGTGACATTTTGGGCCGAACGAATTTTTTTTCTGTCATACATATGACACTTCTATGACGATAATTGTGACAAAACCCGGTATCATCATAGATGTGGTGGGCTCCTACTTCTATGACAAAAAATCATGACAGAAAATGGGCTTTTCGTCCTGGGCAGGCCGGAGACGCAGCTGCATGACATTCTTTGGGCCGTCCATGCCGGAAAAAACCGTGGTAGAAGCGAGGGGGAGGAAAATTTCGGGGAGTTCCCGGTTACGGTGGGAGGTCGGGGGCCGAGCGATGCGCGTTTCTCTCGTACACTTATGCGCGTGTGTGCGAGGCATTGGCTCTAACTGAACCCGAGCGAGGCGTTGGGCTCTAACTGAACCCGAGCGATTGCATTGCAGGCTACGCGTTACTGAACCCGAGCGATCGATCGATGGCTGTTAACTGAACCCGATCGCGCGATTCCTTCACTACTGCTGCTAACTGAA
>NC_057809.1:493221813-493238788 GCF_018294505.1 Triticum aestivum | reverse complement strand
AGATGGTGGAGGGTGCCTGTGGAGGGGTGGTTGAACAGGACCCCGTGGTGTGGAGGGCTAGATGAACAGTAGACGTTGAAGGGGTGCCCGTGGAGGGGTGGTTGAACAGTAGCCGGTGGAGTAGCGCGCGGTGGAGGCTGGATGAACAGGAGCCCGTGGAGGCTGGAGGAGGTCGACGGTAGCTCGTGGAGGCTGGAGGAGGTCGACGGTGGAGATGAACAGCATCCCGTGGAGTCCCGTTTTGCGGTATGCCACACCCCTCCCAATCAACAGGACCCCTGTTTCGACCATAGCGCTCCAATACAAGTCCGTTTCCTCCGTTTTGCGGTACGCCACACCCCTCCTGATCAACAGGACCCCCGTTTCGACCGTAGGAGGTCCGTTTCCTTCGTTTTGTGGTACGCCAGACCCCTCCCGATGAACAGGATCCCATTTCGAACATGGCCGGTCGAACACAAGGCCGTTTCCTCCGTTTTGCGGTACGCCAGACCTCGTTTCCATCGCCTGTTCCGTCCAAGCCCTCCCGATGAACACGACCACGCATTCCGTTCCGACCCAGCCGGTTGGCTCCCACGCGTTCCGTTGCCTCCCGATGAACATGACGCATTCTGTTGCCTCCCCATGAACACGACGCATTCCGTTGCCTCCCCATGAACACGATGCATTCCGTTGCCTCCCCATGAACACGACGACGACGCCGTTGTTTCTCCGTTCCGACCCAACCATGTACACGAGCCCTGGCCGTACGTAAGTGCGAGTAGGCTTTCGAGACCTTGCCCGTATGTACGTATGTGGCCGTATTTTCTTTCTTGCACCCTGGCCGCTGTACGTACGTGTACATGCTACGTGCGCGCCTCTACTACGACACATACGCGCCTCTACTACAACACGTGCGCGCCTCTACATCGACCAGTATATATGTACGTACACGTTCGCGACCAAAATGACAATTCTACGTACGCTTCGACCAGGTGGGTCCCGACTGTCAGGCACTTCCTTGCCTGTGAAGATGTAGCTGATGGGTCCCAGCAGTCAGGGGGGCGAATCGTTTTTTTGCCCGGACGCACTTCCTTGCGTGCGAAGGTGTAGCTGCTGGGTCCCAGCAGTCAGGGGGGGGATTGTTTTGTTTTTTTGCCCAGACGCACTTCCTTGCGTGTGAAGATGTAGCTGGTGGGTCCCAGCAGTCAGGGGGCGAATTGTTTTTTCGAACGCACTTCCTTGCGTGCGAAGATGTAGCTGGTGGGTCCCAGCAGTCAGCTGGAAAGATTTTTTTCACGAAATACAGTGGCCCGTCCGGTGGGTCCCCGCTGTCAGGTGGAGGAATAATTATTTTGCACATAATAAGGAGGCACTTTCTTACTGCAGCCATGGACCCAGTTGTCAGCCTCTCCACGTACAGTCCACGTCTGATGGAAGCCATTCCTTGACCACCTTGACCACGCCGCGCCGAGAGCACCAGGTCTGTGGATGACGGCGAGGCCTAGGAAGGGGACGACGCGGAGCCGGGGAAGACGCGGCGGTGGATGCCCACGCGTAGAGGAGTATGAGGGTTCACTCGTTCGGCTGCGGTGTGAGGCTGCCGTGGCCGCAGAATAACAGGGGGTGTGGGTGCGTAGAGGGATGCCATGGCCAGCGGTGGGAGTAGTAGGGGGCGGTGAGGCCTCCGCGACATCACAGCCGGCCACGGGCGGCAGGAGCAGGCGGCACGACCGGCGCTGCTTTGGGCGACTGGAGGAAGAAGACCAGAGATTGAAGAAGCACTACGGCCGTTGGATGGATATCGTACGGTCACTGGAGCTAGAATCGTTAATATATGGACTAAAGTTGACAAAGGCCTCCATCCCAGCAACTTAGTAGGCCCACAATTCAGCCTCCCACCAAGGTGGGTCCCAGCTAGCAGGGGGTATTCATTTTTTTGTGCGTAATAAGGAGGCACTTCCGGTGGGTCCGAGCTGACAGCAGGGGGAACATTTTTTCGCGAAATACGGTGGCCCGTCCTGTCGGTCTCAGCAGTCAAGGGGAAACGTTTTTTCGCGAAATACTGGTGGCCCGTCCGGTGGGTTCCTGCTGTCAGGTGGAGGAATAATTATTTTCCGCGTAATAAGGAGGCACTTCCTTGTGGCTGCCGTGGACCCAGCTGTCAGCCTCTCCACGTACAGTACTCTTCCGATGGAAGTTGGTCATTGACCACATTGATCACGCCGCGCCGAGAGCACCACGGCGGTGGATGACGGCGAGGCCTAGGAAGGGGACGACGCGGAGCCGGGGAAGACGCGGCAGCGGAAGCCCGCGGGGAGAGGAGTACGAGGGTTCACCGGTTCGGCTGCGGTGTGAGGCCGCCGCCATCGCCGCAGAATAACAGGGGGTGTGGGTGAGTAGAGGGATGCCCTGGCCAACGGTGGGAGTAGTAGGGGCGCTGAGGCCTACGCGGCAGCACAACCGGGCACGGGAGGCGGGAGTAGGCAGTCCCGCCGGCGCTGCTTTGGCGGTTGGAGCAAGAAGATCAGAGATTGAAGAAACACGACGGTCGTTGGATTAACATCCAACGGTTACGTCTGCTAGAATCGTTTGTTGACGTATATAATAACTAAAAAAATCTTGCATACGCGTCAACTAAACAGGCCCACATGTCAGACCACTCCCTCTTTTTTTAATAATTTATATATAGCTCATGGCAACTTCTTATGCAATTTATTGCAGTCGTTTTTTTGGTTGGCCAAGGCCAATTTCGCATATTTCTATGGGTTCCAAACTATTTTTAATACCTAAATGTCGAGCCTGATTTAAAGTAATTTGAAGATATATTTAAATTAGGTTAATGCCCAGTGAAATAGGAATCTGAAAATGTGAAAAAATTCAGAGATTATAAAGTAATTACCAATTTTTCGTCTATTTTTATATTTACAACCCATTTCATATTACTTTCAAGATTTGCAGGCGTCTTGAAAGAGTTGCAGCCCATCAGGGCATAGAAAATAAGTAGGCTTGGATTGGGTATTCTTCAGAAAAATTAAACTGGGCTCATTTTCACAAAGAAAAAAAATAGCTGGGCTGGTCACATGGTGAACATAAAATATAAGCCTGGGCTAGACGGGCCACAGCCCAGTTCAAACCCTGCTCCGTCTCAGCAATACCAAACAAAAAAATACTGCTCGAGTAGCTACGTCCCAGGTGTCAGCCAATCTTGTGTTGTTCTCTTGTCTATTGACTATAGATGCTCACAATATCGTGGGTCCCAGATGTTAGGAAAACACTAGGAGGAAGCATTTTATTTTTCCATACGCTGACGTGGTGGGCCCCTACTGTCATCCTCTCCATGTACTTCTGCCGATTCCTGTTGTTTGTTGACCATGTTGACAACGCGAGAGGGCGACACCGTGGCGAGCGCACCAAAGCGCGCGGAGGACGTCGTCGTTTATGATTTAGAAGACGGTGGGGCGGCGATGTGTGCACTGAGGCGTAGCCAGCCGTGGGAGGCGGAAGCAGGCGGCCCCGCCGGCGCTGGTTTGGTTTCGGCAGCTGGAGGAAGACAGGACTGAAGAAACACGACAGACTGTAAAAGCAGCAGGAGTACTTAACAACCTTAACTGAAACCAGTAGGGGCACTTAACAACCAAAGCCGAAAGCAGTATGAGTACTTATACAGGTTCAACCGTACAAAGGACGCCTCGAACAGTGCTACTTTGCCTATAGTTAACCAAGGGTGAGGCCGCCAAGCCCCAGGACAAGGCCCAGGCGCCACCCCGCGCATCCACAACCTTCTGAAAGCGGCTTCATCACGCAACATGGTCAATAAACAAGATATTCGCTTTAGAGCCATGGAAAAGCATGAACATAATCTTCTGTCCTATTCTCCAAGATGGACGGGCCTTCATTATTTGAGACCACCCATGAATAAGTATCTTTTCACCTCCAAGGGGAATTGAGTAGGTCGACATAAACATCATGTTGTGACCAAGTGCAAGTCTGACCCGACCATGGTCAGACATCTGTATAGGAACAATAGAACTCGGTAGTTCCTGTTTCAAGAAGATCACAACTGTAAAACTGTGTATAAGCAATAGTTTATGAACAACATATATAACAGAAAAACAGCTCGTACCATAAGTTTCTCGACACAGTTGGGCCTGTTCAATGAGTGCAGCAGTGGCACACATATCCTACGTGGCCTTACGCCATTGAAACACCCCACAAGGACCTCAAGACGATCAATAAAGTGTAGGAACTTGTGGATGTCGATCCAGTCAACTTCAGTGCCATTAGTAGCAACCGAGTTATACAGAGTAACAAACAAGCAGACTGCTTAACTCTGAAAAAACCTAAACGTGCCACCAATTATAAGAAAATATTAGTTAGAAGTAGCATCTTCGTGAGAGATTCGTTGCTACTTCTAAAGTTAAATTGTGATTAGTTAGACAGAATAGGTGGATTAAGAAGTAATCGAGGCAACAAGCAAGAACCAGATACAAAACTAACATGGATGAACAATTGGAACGATGTCGGGGTGGAAGATCGCAGTGAAGATGAGACCAGGTTCTACTATTTCCATCAACATTTGTGCGCCAACTTTCAGTCCGTAACACTTGATAAAGTTTATCCAAGTTCGGCCATAAAAAAAGCAGCGATCTTCTTGGTTCATGAACACAACTCAGAGCTTATATCCATGGCTTGTCTTCACTGTGACCATTAAACTAGTGTATTCGTTTATGGCAAGGCCGAGCATCTTGAGTACATGTGTTCTGGCAGAGCAAATAATACACTGCAGGAAAAATAATATGAGAACACAGCATGTTCAAAAAACCCCACCCTCCCGGATAGAAAAGAGGATTCTATGAACATACTATGCGCGTTTCAAAATGCTGTGTTAGGATGAGAAGGAACAAGTGTGGCGTCTCGCGGAGGGCGCAGAAACCTGTAGGGTACTCGCACTTTGGGCACTGCAAATGAAACACACTAGATTCAGTAGGAAGAAAAATGCATCAATGGCGGCGGCTGCCATCCTAGGATTACCTACGACCAAGGGACTTGGATTTATCGGGGATGGATGAAGAATTCGTACCTGGTTCTCCATGAGAAAACCCTATGCAATCGCCGAGAGGGTTTTTTTTTCTGAACAAGCAGATGAGGGAGAAGGGGATTCAGGCCCAGTGAAATATTGCCGCTTCGTCCGTCCAGCTTAATGCTAAAGCTGGAAAGGGGGGGTTGTGATTTGACGGCTCATTGGCCATTACTGCGGCCCTACGACCGGGGTGTGTCTACTGTGAAGTTGTGCGCTCGAATTTGTGCATATGGCACGTGGACCCCGTTGCCTGTTTGCCCCACATATCAACGAAAGGAAGTAGAAAGACATGAGTAACTAGTTACACATAAATATATTTTTTGACAGAGAGATACTCCCTCTAGAAAGAAATATACAAATCTTTTATATCACAGGCTTACCTTGTTGAGAAATATACTCCCTCTGCAATGCACGGGCATTATGGGGGTTCAAATTTTTTTATGGGGGTTCAGCTGAGAATATAATACCCAGATAGGCTCACGGTTCTGGACTTTAGGCTGCAGGCCGACCCTGCATGTTTGGGGGCCCATGTGTTCTACCTCAGCGCTTTTCATATTGCAAGCGATCGGTACGGCGCTGGTTTTAGATGCTGTCGCAAGGCGAATACAAAAAATTGAATAAAGCACGACAGCTGTTGGAATGAAATCGAACGGCAGTTCCTAACCAGCAATCAGAGTTGCAATTCTATCAATGATATACCATGTGATAAATAATATTGTCGTACTACTTATACACACAGGACACTTGTTTCACCATGCTAGATTATTACATCAAAATCTCTCGGAGGATAGATCAGTTCGGCAGTTGTGTGCTGCTACTGAAGAATTTCAAAGTTGATTTGGACCAGCTCTCCTTGCAGAGAAAGTTTGATTTTGACATCATCCCCTACCACAAGATATGATTTAGATTTGAACCTTGACCATCCTTTAGCATCAATCATCATGCGACCATCCTTTGTACTTACGGTATATTGAGCAGGTACATTCACACCAAGGCTGCGCATGGTAAGAGAAACTTGGCCGCGGTCGCCCGGATTGTTGAACGACTCCCTCCTTGCTCTAGGAATTCTCTGTTTGCAAACAAGAATACATACCCAAATAGTTAGATCAACACAGTGAATCATGTGAAACAACATGGAAAGAAAAAAGAACGAAGTACTTGGGCGGCCAATGCTTACCAAGAAGGTGGACATGTCGGTTTTTGTAAGGACTTTGGTATATGAAGTGCGAACTGCAGCCCAGTCTGTTGCCGGTGAACTGCATGGGCCGGAGCAGATGCAAGTGCAAGTGTTGGTGCAGGTGCCGAAGCCGCCGCTGCTGCTGGATATGGTGCTCCTTGTAGAGCTGGTGCCGGTGGCGGAGCAGGTGCCGGTGTCGATGCCCGATCCTCCGGTAGATCAGACTGATTCACTGACGCGGTCGGTGCCCAATCCTCAGCTGGATCAGACTGAGCTGCTGCCGCTGTCAGTGCTAGAGCAACTACCGGTGCTCGATCTGTGCAAGACAGCGGCGATCGTGTCTGGTCTGCTATGATCAGCTTTCTAACTTGACTAGGATCCGTGACCGTGATCCAGTTTTTTTCTTCATTTCTTTTAAACGCGAGAAGGACTAATTATGGCGTTTTTGTTAAACCAAACCGCAGTTCATCATAGGGATTCAGCTTGTACTCAGACAACAGACTGATCCAATTTTTTCCAGTAATATAAGTGATGGACAGTGCCTCCATTACCGACACGACATAAGAAGTGAAACCTGCAAAAATAGCCATCATAGAGCAAACCAAATGGTTTATTCTGTGATGAATGTCACATGGCAAAACCTGCATCGTAAAATTGCAGGAAAAGAAAGAAAACATGACATTAAATCAATAAGATTTATTTGATGTGACACAAGTGAATCCTTACTAGGAACTCGCTATGTTGAAGTACTAAACATAAGATTGATCGTCCAACTACGTGTGGCATGCAGGGGCCCCTCCTACTCCCACAAGCAGGATAGTCCAAAGGTCGTGACAAATCATATGAACCGAACATCCATGGGACTGGAAATCCTGGTGGGTGCGATAAACCCTGCAATGCATACAGATATTGGAGTGTAACCATAATTGATAAACCATCCTCACAAAAAATATGATCTAGATACTTCAAAATATACAGACTGAATTGAGTGGACAAACATTAACATAGACCGTTCTCAGGACTGACCACACACCAAAAGCGGCAGTACTAATAAACAATACAGGGTTCACAAACAAAAATCAAGTACTGAACAATAGTACTTACTATAGACAAGCAAAGTTGCACTAACTAAACTTTGTAGACTATTTCTTGCCACCGACCTACGGGATGAACCCCGCATAACTGACTTGGCCATGGACTTCGTGTGAGATGTCTACATGCACCATCACCATCTTGTCAACCTTGGAGAACCTAACAGAGTGGTCTTTCCACTCATAAACATGATGATGAAGACATGCCGCATCAGATTTGTTGGGAAGCTTTACAAGAACCACACCCTTCGTAATCGAAGGCACAACCAGGAAATTGTTGTGGTCAAGTACAGCCTCGAGAACACACCTGACAACAATGCTACAGGAAAACACTAGTTCAGGACACATGGCGACAAGGACATAGCAGGTGGATCGTTCAGCAGTAGAACCCATCATCAGGTCTTCAAGTTCACACGGCATGACTTTGAGAACTTCTCCACCGCAGACCTGGTTCTAATTCAAACAGAAACCATATTTTATTACTACCTCCGTTCAGAAATATAAGATGATTTTCGATATTATACTCCATATATGACTACATATACGCACAGAAATGAGTGAACAAAGACACTAGAACATGTCTTCAAAGGCATGAGAGCAGAGGGATTACATGCAATATCCATAACACAAGTTACTGAGGCAAATATACCCTCTTAAAAGGTAGCATTGATGTTCATAAAGTACTCCCCCCGTCCCATAATTCTTGTCTTAGATTTGTCTAGATACGGATGTATCAAGTCACATTTTAGTATTAGATACATCCGTATCTAGACAAATCTAAGACAAGAAATTTGGGACAGAGGGAGTAGTTGAAAGTAATCTATAAGAAATCAGTGTCAACCTCTCGCATGTTTTGGTAAAAAGAGGAATTTAGAACCGTCATTTGGCACACTAAAATCACATGCAAGATCACCCAGAAAGTTGTACTACCAGTACTAGTACTGCGTGTTAGATGAAAAAACACGATCAAGATCGAGAAAAAGATCGTCAACAAGAGACATTGCCTGGACTTGCTTAATGAGGGATCTCAGAGAGGGGGGCTTGGACAGGGCGATGGCTTTGAGCTTGTCTGCGGTAGTCTCGGTGGGGTGCTTGCGCTTCTTCGTACCATGAGCCTCGACGGTTTTGGCCAGAGCCATAGACATCACGTCGGCCGGTGCTCCGACATCCATCCAAGAGAGGAAGCTGAGAGAGAAGAGTGAAAGGAGGAACGAGATGAGGGAGAAGCAAACCGAGTGGGGGTTTTCTTCAAGAGAGGAAGCTGAGAGAGAAGAGTGAAATGATGGTTGCTTCGTCTGTCCAACTTACTGCTGGAAAGGAGGGGGTTTTGTGATTTGACGGATCATTGGGCATTACTGCGGCGGTTCGATCGGGGTAGTCTACCGTCACTCTACTACGGAGTAATTTAGTGCATGGCTGGTGGACCCCGGTGCTGGCTGTCCCACACGTCGGTGAAAGTGAGTAATTTAGTGCATGGCCGGAGGAGGATCCGCACGGTAGAGCGTGTCCACTGTTTTTCTGAAGAAAAAAATGATTACAACAAGCGTTTCCATTCTTACGATGGAGGAGTGCGAAACACGACAGCCACTTGAACATACACAATGCTCCTACTACTAGGCATGTGTAGTGGTTCATACGTCAGTACTACACAATCTTGTTGCTAGTGTAGTAAGATATGACGATAACAAATGATGTTGTGTGCATGTCAACTACTCCTATATGTAACATAGTACCGCTTTTTCGACTGTCCGGTCGAGAATGAACGGTGAGATCAATGTTAACAGAACTAGGTCCACAGCGCACGGAGAGTATGGTGCTACAGTACTCCACGAAACATGAACCATATGAAGCACGAATAGTGTTAGGCAGGGTGTATGAAGGGTGCACGGGATGGGAGCAAAAGTTCCCTTCTCGACTCACTTTTGGGTGTTTGGTAGAGTGCGTGAAGGGTGCATGAGTCCACACTAGTAGGTTGACAAAAATACACGAAGAGGAAACAACTATATTGAGATGAGAATGCAACCAAACACACCCACACGCTTTGTGCTACAGTGACTGATCTGCACCGTCTAAGTTTGATCCAACGGTCATGTTGCGCCAAGACATGGACATGCCCATGCAGAGGGCGCCTAAACACCACCGAAGTCCCTCTGCTTCTCGAGGCGCACGACGTTGGTGATGCAGGGTGCAACCGCCCGCAGAGCCCGCTCCCGGTCGACGGGAGCCAGCTCGTCAAAGACGGCATCCAATGGCACGAATGGATTCCGGTGACGGAGCCCTGAAAGGATTCACCCGGCAATGGCGACGGCAGCCCGCAACCCCTCCTTGTCCAGCTCAGCCCCCACCATCGCGCGGAGACAGCTCAGCTCCTCGGAGATATAGGTGAAGAAGGAGACCAGGTCAGGAAGCCACAACTCGTTGAAGTCGACCGGGTGGTCGAACGGGTTTAGTCCGACGGCCGGCATCGTCGTGCTAGCACGACGGTAGGCATCGCGCAGCCGCAACACGTGCGTGGCAACTTGGTTCACCAAGTGGCTGAGGTGATCCTGGACCTCGTCACGATCGGCCCGCTCGCGCTCCAGCCGGCTCCCCTGACGGCCTATCGTATCTCCCGCTTTCTACAGCAACGCCGCCGACGCCTCGAGCATCTTTGTGGTGGACGCCTGCCGCTTTTGAAGCTTCGTGAACTCCCGCACATAACGGAGGAGCATGGCACTCCTCTCCTCCTTAAGCTCATGGAGCTCCACAGCCTTGGCCCTGAGCTCCGCATCCTTGGCATGGAGCTCCTGTGTCAGGCGCCTCACCTCGGACTCCGTGATCTGCTGCGCCGCCATGGCACCAGGTAGAAGCAATGGGGAGAGTAAGCAAAGGGGGCGAAACGGCTGAAAGGCAATGCAATCTATGAGAAGGTGGAGGGAGCGGGGAATCTTTTGGTTTTCACCATGGTAAAACACCAGTCGACGACTTCTCACATCAGGGAGCAGTGGGTTTTTACAGGCGGAGTCATCGTGAATAATTGCTGCCGCGCCTGCTCCCGTCAATCAAAATATTAAAAATCCTGCCGCGCCTACTCCCGTCAATCAAAAAATTAAAAATCCTGCCGCACCGAAACACCAGAGGAACGTCGCGGTGGATATATTTAAATTTACCTGCCGGCAAGTAGATAAAAAAAGGGGTGAAAAAACAAATGTGGCGGAGGCCTAGCTAATCGGTCGAACGAGCCCAACTAGCTAGCCACCGTGCTTCACTGATGTACTCGACGGAAAAGGTGGTCTTTCGTGATTTGACGACTCATTTACTTGCTTCGGCGCTACGACCGAGGAGGACCCAGAAAATGCGCGGTAGGGCGTCCCATGTCAGGAAGAATATATGCGTGCACCACCCGGGAGGACCCCGAAACCGTGCGGTAGGGTGTGCCACGTCTCGTCACGGAGGAAAAATGTGCGTGTAAAAATATACTGTATCAGACGTAGTACCTATGGTTCGACCTCGGGACCCAGCCAGTCGGTCGAAAACACCCCACTAGTCACACAGCTTCATCATGCAAACGTGGCACGGAGGATAGATGTGGTTAGCTCCGTCTCGACCAGCCATAATGTCTCTTGTTCTAGGCGATTCTTCTATTTTCCAAGTTTTTTTAGTTGTAATAACACCACGGCAAGCTAGCACCGCTCTTCGTGTGTGCCTGTGCAAAGGTTAGACGATGGAGAGAAGAGAGATTGAGATCGCAGACCTGGGACCCACCAGTAAGTGAGACAACGGTCATGCACGTGTTGACGAGGCACTCCCTCTACTCTACTCAATGCAAGTACTGTATAGAATCAAGTTATGGGACAAAGCCAACAACCGTTCGTTTTTTCAGGCTATCGACTTACGCTTTGTAGTCCAGGTTGCCAGTTCGAATCTCGTCTTTCAGATTTGTTAGTTTTAGGTCCAAATTTGATTAATGACAAGTGGGACCCCCGTGTGTTGTTCTGATATTTCAGTGTAGGATGGTTTTTTTGAACAAACACTTTGCGCGATTAGACAAGTAACGACACGAGTTACACGTATTTTGCAAGTTTACGAACAAAAATGACAGCGACATAGAATATCACATCCACCCCGCAGCTTAGATACTATGGTGATACGAGTTTTTACACTGTTGGAAGTGAGATCCAATGGCTTGGGAGTAGTCTTTGTAATTATGCACAATTTCCAAACTCTCCAAAGGTTTTTTTGCAAATAAAACATTCAGGCCTCACGTGTGTCGCTGCATCTTCGATCCAACGGCTCCCCGGTGCTCATATTAGGTGCTCCCAGTAGCTTAATTACTCGCTACAGTGATATGAGCATCTAGGTCGTATGATCAGTGATCAGATGGCACATGCGTAGTACTTGTACTTTCTGCGCATTTCCCAAACTCTATTAGCCGTATATTGCAAAAACATTCAAACCTCCTACCGTGGGCCGTTAGATCTCAGTGAACTCGTATCACCATAGAATCTACGGTGCGGGAGCACCTCACACTCTCCCGTGCGAGAAAACATAAGGTGCTATCACAGCTTGGATGCTACGGTGATACGAGCTTGGAGGTCGTTTGATCTGAGATCCAATGGCATCTGAGCAGTCTTTGTGCTTGTCAGCAGTGGCCGAACTCTTTTGGGGCTTTTCTGCAAAAAACCATTCGAACCACCGAGGAGGTGTTGGGTCAAAAATCCAACGCCTCCGAAGAGCTTGTATCACCAAAGCATCTAAGGTGTGGTAGCACATGATATTCTTACATACAGGAGAATATGATGTCCTCCTTCATCTTAGATGCTACGGTGATACGAGCTTCGAGGTTGTTGGATATGGGATCAAAGGGCATCTAAGTAGTTTTTGTACAAATTGTGTGCAATTCTCAAACTCATCAAGGTTTCCTGCAAAAATATTAAGACACATCATGTGAGCTGCTATATCTCAGATCTACAAGCTCCAAGCAACTCGTATCAGCATATAGCATCTAAGGTATGGGGGCACATGATATTCTCCCGGGGAGGAGGGGTGGGGGGTGCACAACCAATCGGTGGTTGGGAGGGTGGGGACAAATATAATCTAAACAACCCTAAACAGAGTTCCACAATTCTATCTAAGGTCGAGGGGTTGACCCCCGACAATCATAGCTCCGCCTAAACACAACATTTGCATGTACTGTAGTACTAGACTTAATATTCATGTTTCAGTTTCATGTTCATTTTAAATATTGAACTGAGGACCATGGATGTCTTACATTTTACTCCCTTCGTTCCTAAATATTAGTCTTTTTAGAGGCTTCAAATGGACTGGCACATACGGATGTATATAGACATATTTTAGAGTTTATATTCACTCATTTTGCTCCGTATGTAGTCACTTATTGAACTCTCTAAAAGACTAATATTTAGGAATAGATGGAGTATTTTTGAATTCGTGTCATACATGCATGGTTTGGAAAAATAGATGCACTATACTTATTGGATTGTTGTTGTGTTCGTGTCTCTCTCTCTCTCTCTCTCTCTCTCTCTGTGTGGTCATATGCTTGATACATACAAAGTTTTCTCACCTCCATATTGTTCATCTTTTAAATTTGAATTTGCATTGGAAAACTTACTAGGGATACCATGAAATGTGAAATCCACATTGAGATCACTATGTCACAAACTCACTCTAATTCAACAACTCGTCATAAATCAATTACCACATTGAGATTAGTATTTGCAAGGAAAATACGGGTATTGTAATACACATAGATTCGTTCGACAATTTAAAAGGTTCCTTTTGTATTCTCGAATGGTAGGACCCAACGGCATACCAACCAGACCTTGGCTCGTGTTGACCCTAAAAAAACCGGGCTCGTGTCCTTCGGTGGCGTGCATGGTACGCACATTAGGCAACCCCAACCAGTCGAGCCTCAGTGTTTCAAGTCGAAATATCTGGCGGCCAGAATTCCAGCCCTAGGAAATTCCCCTCATGTCCCCGGTCCATAATGACTACCGATGAACAACGGAGGGATGCTTTAGTAACTAGACAACGTTACCTACCATGCCGAGCACGGTTCAATTCCCTCGGTCACCGCTCGTCAAGGTCACCGTCAACTGTATTGCGTACTACTACTACTACTACACCAGGATGAGCACAGAATTGAGCCCGTTTGTTCATGCCTAGTACTTGAGTTAATATATCAGACAATGCACTGGTACGGAGGGATTATCCTTTTACTCTGCATATATAACTTGTCTGAAGTCTAACTAAGCAAAATGTTTGACCAAATCCTTTCTTAAGAAATACAACATGACAGATGTACGGCTTTAAAATTTATTGCATGATGCAGGTTATGATATTGGTTCGAATCCTGGATCTTAAATTTTAGAAAATCCAAAAGTGAGCATAAATTCTTGAAACTAAGTATGGTCACGTGATATGGCACAAATATTACTTCGTAAGTTTTTTCTTCAATTTGAGACAAGCTGCTTATGACAAGTTGCACAAATGAAGAGCCAAGGTATTTTGGAACAAAGACCTGTCACATTAAGGCGAATGCTTTCACTATTGAAACCGTGGGCGTTTACGTGCCGCCACGAGTCCCCGATTCTCATCGGCAGGTGCCGTCCGAGCAAGCGTGTGAGTCGACGGGAGGCGTGTGAGCAGACCGCTGCGCCGGCTATCAGGCAGGCGTGCGAGCAGACCGCTGTGCAGGCTCACCGGGAGGTGAGCCCTTTGACCAGGCTCCGCCGCCCACCATTGTCCCAACTGCTCCCACTTTTAATGTTGCCGGCGCCGCAGTTTAAAATCAACTCCGCACTACCCGGTATCGCTACAATCCTCTCTCTTCCTCTCCGATTCTCCTGTCGTCTACCTCCAACTAGCCTGACCTAAACGTACGCCATGCCGCATCACGATGATCTGCCCTTAGTGTTCTAGTTTCTTGAGGTAGACACCCAGCCGGAGTCTCAAGAACATAAGGCGCTTTGGGACGAGCTTGAACTGGCCTTGCGGGAAGACGCCGTGCCTGTCCCCGCTCCCGTTCCGGCTCCCGTCGCCCCGACTGGGCCAGCACCCATCCCCGTGGCATTGATGGGCTGGGAGCCGCACATTGTCGCTGAGCTTGATCCCACGGGGTTCCAAGAGGTCCTCGCCGAGTTTCACGCGCCCGTGCACCTGCCAACGCATGCGCCTGCGCGTGCACTGATGCGCATGCCCGTGCCGGTGCCCGTGCACCTGGCAGCGCATGCGCCTGCGCATGCACTGATGTGCGTGCCCTTGCCGGTGTCCGTGCATACAAATGTCTCCGCCGCGCCATTGACAGCACCTGTCCCCGCGCGGGTGCCAGTGCCCCCCTTAGCGGCATGGATGGCCGCCGTCGACCGCTTCCTTGCACCAATGCCAGTCGCCTCCTC
Source organism: Triticum aestivum (assembly GCF_018294505.1). Taxonomy (NCBI): domain Eukaryota; kingdom Viridiplantae; phylum Streptophyta; class Magnoliopsida; order Poales; family Poaceae; genus Triticum; species Triticum aestivum. The sequence goes on along the minus strand of NC_057809.1, from coordinate 493,224,064 downwards.
CCGCCAGTTGACTCGCTCCGAAGTCCAGAACATTTTGGCCTTCATTGAAGCTAGGCCAACGTCAGGAGTACGCCAACAACAATGCAAGACACCGCCGTCGCCGTCGGTCAATGGCCCAACGACACACAGAGCACGACAAAGGAGCCGCTTTCCACCGCGAGACGCCCTCGCCGCCGCCGCGTAATCTAAATTTGCCATGAAAAACATTTGGATTGCCATGCTTAAAATCCAAACGTTTATCATTTCCGTTTATTTTATATCGATCGTCGTATAATTTAAAGTCGGTGCCAGACTGAACGAAATGTATGGTTTGATCGATTGAATGTTCTGCTAGAGCCGTCAAATTAAATATATAACGTCATCAAGCCACATGTATTCCTTGTCATCCAACAACCTAGACTGCTTCAATGTCTAGTGCTCAACACGTTTGGCGTGCAGTTAATTTCATGCCAAAAATAGTGCTAATCACATGAAAACACGCAAATAATATCTTAGTAGTTAATATCCTCATGCACTTAATATACTTCCAAATTAACGTGCATTGCACGTACACACTGACTAGTGCTGCTAGTACGTGAAACTGGTGTCGTGACTTGTGAACGCGTCCAGATATGGTCAACGGCAACATCACCCGCGAGTTCTTCCCGTTTGCCCGTGCGTCTAAACGCAGAAGGGTGGGAGAGAGAGAGCACACATGGAACCCACCAGTAAGTGAAGGCGAATAGTACTAAAAATAATATTACATCTTATCCATTAATTAGGCTGTGGTAATATAAAAACATTATGTGAACAAAGGGGGTGCAACAAACATTGCTATTCTGCGTATGTTGCCTATTGATGTGCGGCTTGAAGGCCCAGTCGCATGTTCGATCCTCGTCCTTTATTTTTTAATTTATATATGGGTCCAAACATGTTTCATGACATGTGGGCCCCTCGATGTGTAGTTTGTAGCACATTAATTTGTGGGTCGAAATTTGTTTCATTCCAAGTGGACTATCGGTGTGTAGTTTTGTAGCTTATTTATAATAATTAAAGAGAACAACATAGTTTACTCAATAATACCATGGTGCGACATTGAAGGCGAGAAAGGACGTGCGAGAGAGCGATGACCGAACCAGAGGGAAATCAACTAGGGGAGTTGTGTGGGTTGCAACGGTGTTTGGAGTAGTTGTGGGCCGAATGCTACGAAAATATAATCTTAACCGACCGGAATAAATGCCTACACAAATTAATCCAAGGTTGGAGTGCCACTCGCAATGTAAGTAGCTCCGGCTTTGCGAGGGATGGAGAGGTAGTAGCTTCAACGCGTGGAAGATACGGTGTGAGAAAGCGAGGTCAATCGAGAGACATATAGATAGAGAGACAAAGTGAGTGTGGTCCGACATTCATTGAACAAATATATATGCTCTGGAGAGATATTGTATGATTGAGCTTTTTGGCAAGGGTGAGGGCTGTAAGATAGAGCTTGAGAGATGATCCAGTCACAAACGTGTAGATATATTTTGTGCATGGGAGGAAGCAAGGTCAATCGATCACATAGGGTCGCCGTGCGATCGAAAGAGTGAGACGGGTTGGAGAGAGTGACCTAGATAGACGATGTGCGTGAGAGAGTATACAATGTGAATAGGTCGAATTGGGCTCAAACATGGTGATATATCGTTTTTGTCCGACAAAGAGCGAGGTCAATCGAGACATACGGAGAGAGAGAGAGAGAGAGATTGAGTGAGCGTGGCCCACCATGAGGTCGAAAGAGTGGCGGCGGCTTGGATGGACTGACCTAGATAGACAATCTACGTGAGAGAGTATAGAGTGTGTCGATCGAGGCCCGAACAGGGAGATATATCATTTGTGTGTGAAAGAAAACGAGGTTAAATGAGACTCAGATACAGAGAGCGAGATTGAGCGAGTGTGGCCCGCCGTGCAGAAGAAAGAGTGAGACAGTCTCGAGGGAGTGACCTAGATATACAACGTGCGTGCATGCGCACGAGAGGTTGGGGGGCTAGATAGGCAATGCATGTATTTAGTGCGAGAGGGTGAGAGGGTGAGGGGAGAGAGAGAGATCGGCATGGGGTGCAATGGCGGGTGTGTGAGATAAATACATTTGGTAACAGAGTGGAAAAAGGGGTTGTGTAGTTGAGAGACTTAGAGATCGAAACATGGAGAGAAAGAATGAATGTGTGTTGGAAACCGATAGCTTCCTAAGGTGGTTAGGAGAGGAAGATTGACCGATACAGGAAGTATGTAGCGTTTG